>NC_082657.1:64479741-64757241 GCF_028023285.1 Balaenoptera ricei | reverse complement strand
CCCTAACCCTAAACCCTAAACCCTAACCCTAAACCCTAAACCCTAACCCTAAACCCTAAACCCTAACCCTAAACCCTAAACCCTAACCCTAAACCCTAAACCCTAACCCTAAACCCTAAACCCTAACCCTAAACCCTAAACCCTAACCCTAAACCCTAAACCCTAACCCTAAACCCTAAACCCTAACCCTAAACCCTAAACCCTAACCCTAAACCCTAAACCCTAACCCTAAACCCTAAACCCTAACCCTAAACCCTAAACCCTAACCCTAAACCCTAAACCCTAACCCTAAACCCTAAACCCTAACCCTAAACCCTAAACCCTAACCCTAAACCCTAAACCCTAACCCTAAACCCTAAACCCTAACCCTAAACCCTAAACCCTAACCCTAAACCCTAAACCCTAACCCTAAACCCTAAACCCTAACCCTAAACCCTAAACCCTAACCCTAAACCCTAAACCCTAACCCTAAACCCTAAACCCTAACCCTAAACCCTAAACCCTAACCCTAAACCCTAAACCCTAACCCTAAACCCTAAACCCTAACCCTAAACCCTAAACCCTAACCCTAAACCCTAAACCCTAACCCTAAACCCTAAACCCTAACCCTAAACCCTAAACCCTAACCCTAAACCCTAAACCCTAACCCTAAACCCTAAACCCTAACCCTAAACCCTAAACCCTAACCCTAAACCCTAAACCCTAACCCTAAACCCTAAACCCTAACCCTAAACCCTAAACCCTAACCCTAAACCCTAAACCCTAACCCTAAACCCTAAACCCTAACCCTAAACCCTAAACCCTAACCCTAAACCCTAAACCCTAACCCTAAACCCTAAACCCTAACCCTAAACCCTAAACCCTAACCCTAAACCCTAAACCCTAACCCTAAACCCTAAACCCTAACCCTAAACCCTAAACCCTAACCCTAAACCCTAAACCCTAACCCTAAACCCTAAACCCTAACCCTAAACCCTAAACCCTAACCCTAAACCCTAAACCCTAACCCTAAACCCTAAACCCTAACCCTAAACCCTAAACCCTAACCCTAAACCCTAAACCCTAACCCTAAACCCTAAACCCTAACCCTAAACCCTAAACCCTAACCCTAAACCCTAAACCCTAACCCTAAACCCTAAACCCTAACCCTAAACCCTAAACCCTAACCCTAAACCCTAAACCCTAACCCTAAACCCTAAACCCTAACCCTAAACCCTAAACCCTAACCCTAAACCCTAAACCCTAACCCTAAACCCTAAACCCTAACCCTAAACCCTAAACCCTAACCCTAAACCCTAAACCCTAACCCTAAACCCTAAACCCTAACCCTAAACCCTAAACCCTAACCCTAAACCCTAAACCCTAACCCTAAACCCTAAACCCTAACCCTAAACCCTAAACCCTAACCCTAAACCCTAAACCCTAACCCTAAACCCTAAACCCTAACCCTAAACCCTAAACCCTAACCCTAAACCCTAAACCCTAACCCTAAACCCTAAACCCTAACCCTAAACCCTAAACCCTAACCCTAAACCCTAAACCCTAACCCTAAACCCTAAACCCTAACCCTAAACCCTAAACCCTAACCCTAAACCCTAAACCCTAACCCTAAACCCTAAACCCTAACCCTAAACCCTAAACCCTAACCCTAAACCCTAAACCCTAACCCTAAACCCTAAACCCTAACCCTAAACCCTAAACCCTAACCCTAAACCCTAAACCCTAACCCTAAACCCTAAACCCTAACCCTAAACCCTAAACCCTAACCCTAAACCCTAAACCCTAACCCTAAACCCTAAACCCTAACCCTAAACCCTAAACCCTAACCCTAAACCCTAAACCCTAACCCTAAACCCTAAACCCTAACCCTAAACCCTAAACCCTAACCCTAAACCCTAAACCCTAACCCTAAACCCTAAACCCTAACCCTAAACCCTAAACCCTAACCCTAAACCCTAAACCCTAACCCTAAACCCTAAACCCTAACCCTAAACCCTAAACCCTAACCCTAAACCCTAAACCCTAACCCTAAACCCTAAACCCTAACCCTAAACCCTAAACCCTAACCCTAAACCCTAAACCCTAACCCTAAACCCTAAACCCTAACCCTAAACCCTAAACCCTAACCCTAAACCCTAAACCCTAACCCTAAACCCTAAACCCTAACCCTAAACCCTAAACCCTAACCCTAAACCCTAAACCCTAACCCTAAACCCTAAACCCTAACCCTAAACCCTAAACCCTAACCCTAAACCCTAAACCCTAACCCTAAACCCTAAACCCTAACCCTAAACCCTAAACCCTAACCCTAAACCCTAAACCCTAACCCTAAACCCTAAACCCTAACCCTAAACCCTAAACCCTAACCCTAAACCCTAAACCCTAACCCTAAACCCTAAACCCTAACCCTAAACCCTAAACCCTAACCCTAAACCCTAAACCCTAACCCTAAACCCTAAACCCTAACCCTAAACCCTAAACCCTAACCCTAAACCCTAAACCCTAACCCTAAACCCTAAACCCTAACCCTAAACCCTAAACCCTAACCCTAAACCCTAAACCCTAACCCTAAACCCTAAACCCTAACCCTAAACCCTAAACCCTAACCCTAAACCCTAAACCCTAACCCTAAACCCTAAACCCTAACCCTAAACCCTAAACCCTAACCCTAAACCCTAAACCCTAACCCTAAACCCTAAACCCTAACCCTAAACCCTAAACCCTAACCCTAAACCCTAAACCCTAACCCTAAACCCTAAACCCTAACCCTAAACCCTAAACCCTAACCCTAAACCCTAAACCCTAACCCTAAACCCTAAACCCTAACCCTAAACCCTAAACCCTAACCCTAAACCCTAAACCCTAACCCTAAACCCTAAACCCTAACCCTAAACCCTAAACCCTAACCCTAAACCCTAAACCCTAACCCTAAACCCTAAACCCTAACCCTAAACCCGAACCCTAACCCTAAACCCGAACCCTAACCCTAAACCCGAACCCGAACCCTAAACCCGAACCCTAACCCTAAACCCGAACCCGAACCCTAAACCCGAACCCGAACCCTAAACTCTAAACCCTAGCCCTAGCCCTAAACCCTAGCCCTAGCCCTAAACCCTAGCCCTAGCCCTAGCCCTAGCCCTAGCCCTAGCCCTAACCCTCCTGGAAACTGCTGCACGCCTCCGCTTCTGCATGGCAATTCAGGGCCTTACCTCGAGACAACTGCTCACGCTGAGTGTCCCGTTGGTGACAGAGCATGGTAGGATGCTGACTTTCTCCTCGAGCAGAATGACTTCAGCTACGAGATCCTCTAAGAATCCTAAGCAGAGTGTTTTCTCATGGCAGCTCAGACGGGGCCATGACGAACACTTCCATGGCACGTCGCACTGGCTAGAAATGTGGTCCTGAGGCTGTTCCAGTGCTCTGGAAATGTAGCTCTCCTTAAGGAACGAGCAGTGTGTTGCCCATCACTCGGCATACACAGACGGCCTCCGAGGGACCGACCTTTGGGCCTCGATGTTGCTCAGCAGGCCCACAAGGGTCTGGAGGTACTCACTGATCTTGGAGGGAAAATGATGCACACCCGAGGGGCCTACGAGTCCTGAAAAGGGTACTTCCTTTAAAATAAAGCAGAACAGGGGCTTCCCTGGTGGCGCAGTGGTTGAGAATCTGCCTGCCAATGCAGGGGACACGGGTTCGAGCCCTGGTCTGGGAGGATCCCACATGCCGCGGAGCAACTGGGCCCGTGAGCCACAAGTACTGAACATGCGCCTCTGGAGCCTGTGCTCCGCGACAAGAGACGCTGCGATAGTGAGAGGCCTACGCACCGCGATCAAGAGTGGCCCCCACTTACCGCAACTGGAGAGAGCCCTAGCACAGAAACGAAGACCCAACATAGCAATCAATCAATCAATCAATAAATCTTCAAAAAACAATAAAGAATAAAATAAGTAAAATAAAATAAAGCAGAACAGCGACTAAGACCTCATGGAAAGAGCTGCATGCCTCCCTTTCTGCGCGGCTACTCAGGGACTTACCTTAAGGCCAGTACTCACGTTGAGTTTCCCTTCAGCTCTAAAGCGTGGCAGGATGAGCTCCACCCCGGCCATCGAAGCACCCGGCTCACCTGGAGAAAGCTCATTTTCTTCCCAGAGCCATGCCTACAGTGGCTAGTGGCCTGTCAACAGCAGTCAATTTCAAGTAGCTTCAAGGCAGCATGAATGGAGCTTTCAAAATGGGAAAGCAAGGCTACTTCCATGTGGCCCCCATTTCCACGGGCACACGCAGCATACATCCCTGTGCTTTCTAACAAGTCCAAACAGACACAGGTTACCCAGTGGTGACTTCCCTGAATCAACTCCTCGAAGCAGGGTGTTCTGCAAATAGCGAACTGCCTCAAGCAAGGAACGCCACAGCTAAGCCTCCGGGCCCGTGGCTCTTCAAAAGCCTGCAGTGTTACACGAGGAACTGGCCTTTAGTTGCAGTCGGAACGCAAGCCGACATTCTCCTGGAGGCAGGGTGACTTCAGGCAGGGGGTCCCAGATGGAATGCGAAGCCGAGGCTTATTCTCAGTGCAGCTCAGACTAGGGCAATGAGTCAGACTTGCACGGAATGTTGGACCTGCTAGAAAGGTGTTCGTCGACCTGTGGGAGTGTTGAGGAAATCAAGCTGTCCCAAGAAAGAGTGTAGTCTGTTGCCCTACACTCGGCATACACAGAGTGGCTCCGAAGGACTACGGGCCTGGATGTGGCTTGGCAGGCCCACGGGGGCCTGAGGGTACTCAGTGTTCTTGCAGCGAATACGGTGCCCAAGCGAGGCTCCTTGATGTCCTGCAAAGCGTACTGACGTTAAAATAATGCAGAGAAACGGCTACGGCCTCCTGGAAACTGCTGCACGCCTCCGCTTCTGCATGGCAATTCAGGGCCTTACCTCGAGACAACTGCTCACGCTGAGTGTCTCGCTGGCGACAGAGCATGGTAGGATGCTGACTTTCTCCTCGAGCAGAATGACTTCAGCTACGAGGTCCTCTAAGAATCCTAAGCAGAGTGTTTTCTCATGGCAGCTCAGACGGGGCCATGACGAACACTTCCATGGCACGTCGCACTGGCTAGAAATGTGGTCCTGAGGCTGTTCCAGTGCTTTGGAAATGTAGCTCTCCTTAAGGAAGGAGCAGTGTGTTGCCCATCACTCGGCATACACAGACGGCCTCCGAGGGACCGACCTTTGGGCCTCGATGTTGCTCAGCAGGCCCACAAGGGTCTGGAGGTACTCACTGATCTTGGAGGGAAAATGATGCACACCCGAGGGGCCTACGAGTCCTGAAAAGGGTACTTCCTTTAAAATAAAGCAGAACAGGGGCTTCCCTGGTGGCGCAGTGGTTGAGAATCTGCCTGCCAATGCAGGGGACACGGGTTCGAGCGCTGGTCTGGGAGGATCCCACATGCCGCGGAGCAACTGGGCCCGTGAGCCACAACTACTGAGCATGCGCCTCTGGAGCCTGTGCTCCGCGACAAGAGACGCCGCGATAGTGAGAGGCCTACGCACCGCGATCAAGAGTGGCCCCCACTTACCGCAACTGGAGAGAGCCCTAGCACAGAAACGAAGACCCAACATAGCAATCAATCAATCAATCAATAAATCTTCAAAAAACAATAAAGAATAAAATAAGTAAAATAAAATAAAGCAGAACAGCGACTAAGACCTCATGGAAAGAGCTGCATGCCTCCCTTTCTGCGCGGCTACTCAGGGACTTACCTTAAGGCCAGTACTCACGTTGAGTTTCCCTTCAGCTCTAAAGCGTGGCAGGATGAGCTCCACCCCGGCCATCGAAGCACCCGGCTCACCTGGAGAAAGCTCATTTTCTTCCCAGAGCCATGCCTACAGTGGCTAGTGGCCTGTCAACAGCAGTCAATTTCAAGTAGCTTCAAGGCAGCATGAATGGAGCTTTCAAAATGGGAAAGCAAGGCTACTTCCATGTGGCCCCCATTTCCACGGGCACACGCAGCATACATCCCTGTGCTTTCTAACAAGTCCAAACAGACACAGGTTACCCAGTGGTGACTTCCCTGAATCAACTCCTCGAAGCAGGGTGTTCTGCAAATAGCGAACTGCCTCAACCAAGGAACGCCACAGCTAAGCCTCCGGGCCCGTGGCTCTTCAAAAGCCTGCAGTGTTACACGAGGAACTGGCCTTTAGTTGCAGTCGGAACGCAAGCCGACATTCTCCTGGAGGCAGGGTGACTTCAGGCAGGGGGTCCCAGATGGAATGCGAAGCCGAGGCTTATTCTCAGTGCAGCTCAGACTAGGGCAATGAGTCAGACTTGCACGGAATGTTGGACCTGCTAGAAAGGTGTTCGTCGACCTGTGGGAGTGTTGAGGAAATCAAGCTGTCCCAAGAAAGAGTGCAGTCTGTTGCCCTACACTCGGCAAACACAGAGTGGCTCCGAAGGGCTACGGGCCTGGATGTGGCTTGGCAGGCCCACGGGGGCCTGAGGGTACTCAGTGTTCTTGCAGGGAATAGGGTGCCCAAGCGAGTCTCCTTGATGTCCTGCAAAGCGTACTGACGTTAAAATAATGCAGAGCAACGGCTACGGCCTCCTGGAAACTGCTGCACGCCTCCGCTTCTGCATGGCAATTCAGGGCCTTACCTCGAGACAACTGCTCACGCTGAGTGTCTCGCTGGCGACAGAGCATGGTAGGATGCTGACTTTCTCCTCGAGCAGAATGACTTCAGCTACGAGGTCCTCTAAGAATCCTAAGCAGAGTGTTTTCTCATGGCAGCTCAGACGGGGCCATGACGAACACTTCCATGGCACGTCGCACTGGCTAGAAATGTGGTCCTGAGGCTGTTCCAGTGCTTTGGAAATGTAGCTCTCCTTAAGGAAGGAGCAGTGTGTTGCCCATCACTCGGCATACACAGACGGCCTCCGAGGGACCGACCTTTGGGCCTCGATGTTGCTCAGCAGGCCCACAAGGGTCTGGAGGTACTCACTGATCTTGGAGGGAAAATGATGCACACCCGAGGGGCCTACGAGTCCTGAAAAGGGTACTTCCTTTAAAATAAAGCAGAACAGGGGCTTCCCTGGTGGCGCAGTGGTTGAGAATCTGCCTGCCAATGCAGGGGACACGGGTTCGAGCCCTGGTCTGGGAGGATCCCACATGCCGCGGAGCAACTGGGCCCGTGAGCCACAAGTACTGAACATGCGCCTCTGGAGCCTGTGCTCCGCGACAAGAGACGCTGCGATAGTGAGAGGCCTACGCACCGCGATCAAGAGTGGCCCCCACTTACCGCAACTGGAGAGAGCCCTAGCACAGAAACGAAGACCCAACATAGCAATCAATCAATCAATCAATAAATCTTCAAAAAACAATAAAGAATAAAATAAGTAAAATAAAATAAAGCAGAACAGCGACTAAGACCTCATGGAAAGAGCTGCATGCCTCCCTTTCTGCGCGGCTACTCAGGGACTTACCTTAAGGCCAGTACTCACGTTGAGTTTCCCTTCAGCTCTAAAGCGTGGCAGGATGAGCTCCACCCCGGCCATCGAAGCACCCGGCTCACCTGGAGAAAGCTCATTTTCTTCCCAGAGCCATGCCTACAGTGGCTAGTGGCCTGTCAACAGCAGTCAATTTCAAGTAGCTTCAAGGCAGCATGAATGGAGCTTTCAAAATGGGAAAGCAAGGCTACTTCCATGTGGCCCCCATTTCCACGGGCACACGCAGCATACATCCCTGTGCTTTCTAACAAGTCCAAACAGACACAGGTTACCCAGTGGTGACTTCCCTGAATCAACTCCTCGAAGCAGGGTGTTCTGCAAATAGCGAACTGCCTCAAGCAAGGAACGCCCCAGCTAAGCCTCCGGGCCCGTGGCTCTTCAAAAGCCTGCAGTGTTACACGAGGAACTGGCCTTTAGTTGCAGTCGGAACGCAAGCCGACATTCTCCTGGAGGCAGGGTGACTTCAGGCAGGGGGTCCCAGATGGAATGCGAAGCCGAGGCTTATTCTCAGTGCAGCTCAGACTAGGGCAATGAGTCAGACTTGCACGGAATGTTGGACCTGCTAGAAAGGTGTTCGTCGACCTGTGGGAGTGTTGAGGAAATCAAGCTGTCCCAAGAAAGAGTGTAGTCTGTTGCCCTACACTCGGCATACACAGAGTGGCTCCGAAGGACTACGGGCCTGGATGTGGCTTGGCAGGCCCACGGGGGCCTGAGGGTACTCAGTGTTCTTGCAGCGAATACGGTGCCCAAGCGAGGCTCCTTGATGTCCTGCAAAGCGTACTGACGTTAAAATAATGCAGAGAAACGGCTACGGCCTCCTGGAAACTGCTGCACGCCTCCGCTTCTGCATGGCAATTCAGGGCCTTACCTCGAGACAACTGCTCACGCTGAGTGTCTCGCTGGCGACAGAGCATGGTAGGATGCTGACTTTCTCCTCGAGCAGAATGACTTCAGCTACGAGGTCCTCTAAGAATCCTAAGCAGAGTGTTTTCTCATGGCAGCTCAGACGGGGCCATGACGAACACTTCCATGGCACGTCGCACTGGCTAGAAATGTGGTCCTGAGGCTGTTCCAGTGCTTTGGAAATGTAGCTCTCCTTAAGGAAGGAGCAGTGTGTTGCCCATCACTCGGCATACACAGACGGCCTCCGAGGGACCGACCTTTGGGCCTCGATGTTGCTCAGCAGGCCCACAAGGGTCTGGAGGTACTCACTGATCTTGGAGGGAAAATGATGCACACCCGAGGGGCCTACGAGTCCTGAAAAGGGTACTTCCTTTAAAATAAAGCAGAACAGGGGCTTCCCTGGTGGCGCAGTGGTTGAGAATCTGCCTGCCAATGCAGGGGACACGGGTTCGAGCGCTGGTCTGGGAGGATCCCACATGCCGCGGAGCAACTGGGCCCGTGAGCCACAACTACTGAGCATGCGCCTCTGGAGCCTGTGCTCCGCGACAAGAGACGCCGCGATAGTGAGAGGCCTACGCACCGCGATCAAGAGTGGCCCCCACTTACCGCAACTGGAGAGAGCCCTAGCACAGAAACGAAGACCCAACATAGCAATCAATCAATCAATCAATAAATCTTCAAAAAACAATAAAGAATAAAATAAGTAAAATAAAATAAAGCAGAACAGCGACTAAGACCTCATGGAAAGAGCTGCATGCCTCCCTTTCTGCGCGGCTACTCAGGGACTTACCTTAAGGCCAGTACTCACGTTGAGTTTCCCTTCAGCTCTAAAGCGTGGCAGGATGAGCTCCACCCCGGCCATCGAAGCACCCGGCTCACCTGGAGAAAGCTCATTTTCTTCCCAGAGCCATGCCTACAGTGGCTAGTGGCCTGTCAACAGCAGTCAATTTCAAGTAGCTTCAAGGCAGCATGAATGGAGCTTTCAAAATGGGAAAGCAAGGCTACTTCCATCTGGCCCCCATTTCCACGGGCACACGCAGCATACATCCCTGTGCTTTCTAACAAGTCCAAACAGACACAGGTTACCCAGTGGTGACTTCCCTGAATCAACTCCTCGAAGCAGGGTGTTCTGCAAATAGCGAACTGCCTCAAGCAAGGAACGCCCCAGCTAAGCCTCCGGGCCCGTGGCTCTTCAAAAGCCTGCAGTGTTACACGAGGAACTGGCCTTTAGTTGCAGTCGGAACGCAAGCCGACATTCTCCTGGAGGCAGGGTGACTTCAGGCAGGGGGTCCCAGATGGAATGCGAAGCCGAGGCTTATTCTCAGTGCAGCTCAGACTAGGGCAATGAGTCAGACTTGCACGGAATGTTGGACCTGCTAGAAAGGTGTTCGTCGACCTGTGGGAGTGTTGAGGAAATCAAGCTGTCCCAAGAAAGAGTGCAGTCTGTTGCCCTACACTCGGCAAACACAGAGTGGCTCCGAAGGGCTACGGGCCTGGATGTGGCTTGGCAGGCCCACGGGGGCCTGAGGGTACTCAGTGTTCTTGCAGGGAATAGGGTGCCCAAGCGAGTCTCCTTGATGTCCTGCAAAGCGTACTGACGTTAAAATAATGCAGAGCAACGGCTACGGCCTCCTGGAAACTGCTGCACGCCTCCGCTTCTGCATGGCAATTCAGGGCCTTACCTCGAGACAACTGCTCACGCTGAGTGTCTCGCTGGCGACAGAGCATGGTAGGATGCTGACTTTCTCCTCGAGCAGAATGACTTCAGCTACGAGGTCCTCTAAGAATCCTAAGCAGAGTGTTTTCTCATGGCAGCTCAGACGGGGCCATGACGAACACTTCCATGGCACGTCGCACTGGCTAGAAATGTGGTCCTGAGGCTGTTCCAGTGCTTTGGAAATGTAGCTCTCCTTAAGGAAGGAGCAGTGTGTTGCCCATCACTCGGCATACACAGACGGCCTCCGAGGGACCGACCTTTGGGCCTCGATGTTGCTCAGCAGGCCCACAAGGGTCTGGAGGTACTCACTGATCTTGGAGGGAAAATGATGCACACCCGAGGGGCCTACGAGTCCTGAAAAGGGTACTTCCTTTAAAATAAAGCAGAACAGGGGCTTCCCTGGTGGCGCAGTGGTTGAGAATCTGCCTGCCAATGCAGGGGACACGGGTTCGAGCGCTGGTCTGGGAGGATCCCACATGCCGCGGAGCAACTGGGCCCGTGAGCCACAACTACTGAGCATGCGCCTCTGGAGCCTGTGCTCCGCGACAAGAGACGCCGCGATAGTGAGAGGCCTACGCACCGCGATCAAGAGTGGCCCCCACTTACCGCAACTGGAGAGAGCCCTAGCACAGAAACGAAGACCCAACATAGCAATCAATCAATCAATCAATAAATCTTCAAAAAACAATAAAGAATAAAATAAGTAAAATAAAATAAAGCAGAACAGCGACTAAGACCTCATGGAAAGAGCTGCATGCCTCCCTTTCTGCGCGGCTACTCAGGGACTTACCTTAAGGCCAGTACTCACGTTGAGTTTCCCTTCAGCTCTAAAGCGTGGCAGGATGAGCTCCACCCCGGCCATCGAAGCACCCGGCTCACCTGGAGAAAGCTCATTTTCTTCCCAGAGCCATGCCTACAGTGGCTAGTGGCCTGTCAACAGCAGTCAATTTCAAGTAGCTTCAAGGCAGCATGAATGGAGCTTTCAAAATGGGAAAGCAAGGCTACTTCCATCTGGCCCCCATTTCCACGGGCACACGCAGCATACATCCCTGTGCTTTCTAACAAGTCCAAACAGACACAGGTTACCCAGTGGTGACTTCCCTGAATCAACTCCTCGAAGCAGGGTGTTCTGCAAATAGCGAACTGCCTCAAGCAAGGAACGCCCCAGCTAAGCCTCCGGGCCCGTGGCTCTTCAAAAGCCTGCAGTGTTACACGAGGAACTGGCCTTTAGTTGCAGTCGGAACGCAAGCCGACATTCTCCTGGAGGCAGGGTGACTTCAGGCAGGGGGTCCCAGATGGAATGCGAAGCCGAGGCTTATTCTCAGTGCAGCTCAGACTAGGGCAATGAGTCAGACTTGCACGGAATGTTGGACCTGCTAGAAAGGTGTTCGTCGACCTGTGGGAGTGTTGAGGAAATCAAGCTGTCCCAAGAAAGAGTGCAGTCTGTTGCCCTACACTCGGCAAACACAGAGTGGCTCCGAAGGGCTACGGGCCTGGATGTGGCTTGGCAGGCCCACGGGGGCCTGAGGGTACTCAGTGTTCTTGCAGGGAATAGGGTGCCCAAGCGAGTCTCCTTGATGTCCTGCAAAGCGTACTGACGTTAAAATAATGCAGAGCAACGGCTACGGCCTCCTGGAAACTGCTGCACGCCTCCGCTTCTGCATGGCAATTCAGGGCCTTACCTCGAGACAACTGCTCACGCTGAGTGTCTCGCTGGCGACAGAGCATGGTAGGATGCTGACTTTCTCCTCGAGCAGAATGACTTCAGCTACGAGGTCCTCTAAGAATCCTAAGCAGAGTGTTTTCTCATGGCAGCTCAGACGGGGCCATGACGAACACTTCCATGGCACGTCGCACTGGCTAGAAATGTGGTCCTGAGGCTGTTCCAGTGCTTTGGAAATGTAGCTCTCCTTAAGGAAGGAGCAGTGTGTTGCCCATCACTCGGCATACACAGACGGCCTCCGAGGGACCGACCTTTGGGCCTCGATGTTGCTCAGCAGGCCCACAAGGGTCTGGAGGTACTCACTGATCTTGGAGGGAAAATGATGCACACCCGAGGGGCCTACGAGTCCTGAAAAGGGTACTTCCTTTAAAATAAAGCAGAACAGGGGCTTCCCTGGTGGCGCAGTGGTTGAGAATCTGCCTGCCAATGCAGGGGACACGGGTTCGAGCGCTGGTCTGGGAGGATCCCACATGCCGCGGAGCAACTGGGCCCGTGAGCCACAACTACTGAGCATGCGCCTCTGGAGCCTGTGCTCCGCGACAAGAGACGCCGCGATAGTGAGAGGCCTACGCACCGCGATCAAGAGTGGCCCCCACTTACCGCAACTGGAGAGAGCCCTAGCACAGAAACGAAGACCCAACATAGCAATCAATCAATCAATCAATAAATCTTCAAAAAACAATAAAGAATAAAATAAGTAAAATAAAATAAAGCAGAACAGCGACTAAGACCTCATGGAAAGAGCTGCATGCCTCCCTTTCTGCGCGGCTACTCAGGGACTTACCTTAAGGCCAGTACTCACGTTGAGTTTCCCTTCAGCTCTAAAGCGTGGCAGGATGAGCTCCACCCCGGCCATCGAAGCACCCGGCTCACCTGGAGAAAGCTCATTTTCTTCCCAGAGCCATGCCTACAGTGGCTAGTGGCCTGTCAACAGCAGTCAATTTCAAGTAGCTTCAAGGCAGCATGAATGGAGCTTTCAAAATGGGAAAGCAAGGCTACTTCCATCTGGCCCCCATTTCCACGGGCACACGCAGCATACATCCCTGTGCTTTCTAACAAGTCCAAACAGACACAGGTTACCCAGTGGTGACTTCCCTGAATCAACTCCTCGAAGCAGGGTGTTCTGCAAATAGCGAACTGCCTCAACCAAGGAACGCCCCAGCTAAGCCTCCGGGCCCGTGGCTCTTCAAAAGCCTGCAGTGTTACACGAGGAACTGGCCTTTAGTTGCAGTCGGAACGCAAGCCGACATTCTCCTGGAGGCAGGGTGACTTCAGGCAGGGGGTCCCAGATGGAATGCGAAGCCGAGGCTTATTCTCAGTGCAGCTCAGACTAGGGCAATGAGTCAGACTTGCACGGAATGTTGGACCTGCTAGAAAGGTGTTCGTCGACCTGTGGGAGTGTTGAGGAAATCAAGCTGTCCCAAGAAAGAGTGCAGTCTGTTGCCCTACACTCGGCAAACACAGAGTGGCTCCGAAGGGCTACGGGCCTGGATGTGGCTTGGCAGGCCCACGGGGGCCTGAGGGTACTCAGTGTTCTTGCAGGGAATAGGGTGCCCAAGCGAGTCTCCTTGATGTCCTGCAAAGCGTACTGACGTTAAAATAATGCAGAGCAACGGCTACGGCCTCCTGGAAACTGCTGCACGCCTCCGCTTCTGCATGGCAATTCAGGGCCTTACCTCGAGACAACTGCTCACGCTGAGTGTCTCGCTGGCGACAGAGCATGGTAGGATGCTGACTTTCTCCTCGAGCAGAATGACTTCAGCTACGAGGTCCTCTAAGAATCCTAAGCAGAGTGTTTTCTCATGGCAGCTCAGACGGGGCCATGACGAACACTTCCATGGCACGTCGCACTGGCTAGAAATGTGGTCCTGAGGCTGTTCCAGTGCTTTGGAAATGTAGCTCTCCTTAAGGAAGGAGCAGTGTGTTGCCCATCACTCGGCATACACAGACGGCCTCCGAGGGACCGACCTTTGGGCCTCGATGTTGCTCAGCAGGCCCACAAGGGTCTGGAGGTACTCACTGATCTTGGAGGGAAAATGATGCACACCCGAGGGGCCTACGAGTCCTGAAAAGGGTACTTCCTTTAAAATAAAGCAGAACAGGGGCTTCCCTGGTGGCGCAGTGGTTGAGAATCTGCCTGCCAATGCAGGGGACACGGGTTCGAGCGCTGGTCTGGGAGGATCCCACATGCCGCGGAGCAACTGGGCCCGTGAGCCACAACTACTGAGCATGCGCCTCTGGAGCCTGTGCTCCGCGACAAGAGACGCCGCGATAGTGAGAGGCCTACGCACCGCGATCAAGAGTGGCCCCCACTTACCGCAACTGGAGAGAGCCCTAGCACAGAAACGAAGACCCAACATAGCAATCAATCAATCAATCAATAAATCTTCAAAAAACAATAAAGAATAAAATAAGTAAAATAAAATAAAGCAGAACAGCGACTAAGACCTCATGGAAAGAGCTGCATGCCTCCCTTTCTGCGCGGCTACTCAGGGACTTACCTTAAGGCCAGTACTCACGTTGAGTTTCCCTTCAGCTCTAAAGCGTGGCAGGATGAGCTCCACCCCGGCCATCGAAGCACCCGGCTCACCTGGAGAAAGCTCATTTTCTTCCCAGAGCCATGCCTACAGTGGCTAGTGGCCTGTCAACAGCAGTCAATTTCAAGTAGCTTCAAGGCAGCATGAATGGAGCTTTCAAAATGGGAAAGCAAGGCTACTTCCATGTGGCCCCCATTTCCACGGGCACACGCAGCATACATCCCTGTGCTTTCTAACAAGTCCAAACAGACACAGGTTACCCAGTGGTGACTTCCCTGAATCAACTCCTCGAAGCAGGGTGTTCTGCAAATAGCGAACTGCCTCAACCAAGGAACGCCACAGCTAAGCCTCCGGGCCCGTGGCTCTTCAAAAGCCTGCAGTGTTACACGAGGAACTGGCCTTTAGTTGCAGTCGGAACGCAAGCCGACATTCTCCTGGAGGCAGGGTGACTTCAGGCAGGGGGTCCCAGATGGAATGCGAAGCCGAGGCTTATTCTCAGTGCAGCTCAGACTAGGGCAATGAGTCAGACTTGCACGGAATGTTGGACCTGCTAGAAAGGTGTTCGTCGACCTGTGGGAGTGTTGAGGAAATCAAGCTGTCCCAAGAAAGAGTGCAGTCTGTTGCCCTACACTCGGCATACACAGAGTGGCTCCGAAGGGCTACGGGCCTGGATGTGGCTTGGCAGGCCCACGGGGGCCTGAGGGTACTCAGTGTTCTTGCAGGGAATAGGGTGCCCAAGCGAGTCTCCTTGATGTCCTGCAAAGCGTACTGACGTTAAAATAATGCAGAGCAACGGCTACGGCCTCCTGGAAACTGCTGCACGCCTCCGCTTCTGCATGGCAATTCAGGGCCTTACCTCGAGACAACTGCTCACGCTGAGTGTCTCGCTGGCGACAGAGCATGGTAGGATGCTGACTTTCTCCTCGAGCAGAATGACTTCAGCTACGAGGTCCTCTAAGAATCCTAAGCAGAGTGTTTTCTCATGGCAGCTCAGACGGGGCCATGACGAACACTTCCATGGCACGTCGCACTGGCTAGAAATGTGGTCCTGAGGCTGTTCCAGTGCTTTGGAAATGTAGCTCTCCTTAAGGAAGGAGCAGTGTGTTGCCCATCACTCGGCATACACAGACGGCCTCCGAGGGACCGACCTTTGGGCCTCGATGTTGCTCAGCAGGCCCACAAGGGTCTGGAGGTACTCACTGATCTTGGAGGGAAAATGATGCACACCCGAGGGGCCTACGAGTCCTGAAAAGGGTACTTCCTTTAAAATAAAGCAGAACAGGGGCTTCCCTGGTGGCGCAGTGGTTGAGAATCTGCCTGCCAATGCAGGGGACACGGGTTCGAGCGCTGGTCTGGGAGGATCCCACATGCCGCGGAGCAACTGGGCCCGTGAGCCACAACTACTGAGCATGCGCCTCTGGAGCCTGTGCTCCGCGACAAGAGACGCCGCGATAGTGAGAGGCCTACGCACCGCGATCAAGAGTGGCCCCCACTTACCGCAACTGGAGAGAGCCCTAGCACAGAAACGAAGACCCAACATAGCAATCAATCAATCAATCAATAAATCTTCAAAAAACAATAAAGAATAAAATAAGTAAAATAAAATAAAGCAGAACAGCGACTAAGACCTCATGGAAAGAGCTGCATGCCTCCCTTTCTGCGCGGCTACTCAGGGACTTACCTTAAGGCCAGTACTCACGTTGAGTTTCCCTTCAGCTCTAAAGCGTGGCAGGATGAGCTCCACCCCGGCCATCGAAGCACCCGGCTCACCTGGAGAAAGCTCATTTTCTTCCCAGAGCCATGCCTACAGTGGCTAGTGGCCTGTCAACAGCAGTCAATTTCAAGTAGCTTCAAGGCAGCATGAATGGAGCTTTCAAAATGGGAAAGCAAGGCTACTTCCATGTGGCCCCCATTTCCACGGGCACACGCAGCATACATCCCTGTGCTTTCTAACAAGTCCAAACAGACACAGGTTACCCAGTGGTGACTTCCCTGAATCAACTCCTCGAAGCAGGGTGTTCTGCAAATAGCGAACTGCCTCAACCAAGGAACGCCACAGCTAAGCCTCCGGGCCCGTGGCTCTTCAAAAGCCTGCAGTGTTACACGAGGAACTGGCCTTTAGTTGCAGTCGGAACGCAAGCCGACATTCTCCTGGAGGCAGGGTGACTTCAGGCAGGGGGTCCCAGATGGAATGCGAAGCCGAGGCTTATTCTCAGTGCAGCTCAGACTAGGGCAATGAGTCAGACTTGCACGGAATGTTGGACCTGCTAGAAAGGTGTTCGTCGACCTGTGGGAGTGTTGAGGAAATCAAGCTGTCCCAAGAAAGAGTGCAGTCTGTTGCCCTACACTCGGCAAACACAGAGTGGCTCCGAAGGGCTACGGGCCTGGATGTGGCTTGGCAGGCCCACGGGGGCCTGAGGGTACTCAGTGTTCTTGCAGGGAATAGGGTGCCCAAGCGAGTCTCCTTGATGTCCTGCAAAGCGTACTGACGTTAAAATAATGCAGAGCAACGGCTACGGCCTCCTGGAAACTGCTGCACGCCTCCGCTTCTGCATGGCAATTCAGGGCCTTACCTCGAGACAACTGCTCATGCTGAGTGTCCCGTTGGCAACACAGCACGGTAGGATGCTGACTTTCTCCTCGAGCAGAATGACTTCAGGTACGAGGTCCTCGAAGAATCCTAAGCAGAGTGTTTTCTCATGGCAGCTCAGACGGGGGCCATGACGAACACTTCCATGGCACGTCGCACTGGCTAGAAATGTGGTCCTGAGGCTGTTCCAGTGCTCTGGAAATGTAGCTCTCCTTAAGGAATGAGCAGTGTGTTGCCCATCACTCGGCATACACAGACGGCCTCCGAGGGACCGACCTTTGGGCCTCGATGTTGCTCAGCAGGCCCACAGGGGTCTGGAGGTACTCACTGATCTTGGAGGGAAATTGATGCACACCCGAGGGGCCTACGAGTCCTCAAAAGGGTACTTCCTTTAAAATAAAGCAGAACAGGGGCTTCCCTGGTGGCGCAGTGGTTGAGAATCTGCCTGCCAATGCAGGGGACACGGGTTCGAGCCCTGGTCTGGGAGGATCCCACATGCCGCGGAGCAACTGGGCCCGTGAGCCACAACTACTGAGCATGCGCCTCTGGAGCCTGTGCTCCGCGACAAGAGAGGCCGCGATAGAGAGAGGCCTACGCACCGCGATCAAGAGTGGCCCCCACTTACCGCAACTGGAGAGAGCTCTAGCACAGAAACGAAGACCCAACATACCAATCAATCAATAAATAAATCTTCAAAAAACAATAAAGAATAAAATAAGTAAAATAAAATAAAGCAGAACAGCGACTAAGACCTCATGGAAAGAGCTGATGCCTCCCTTTCTGCGCGGCTACTCAGGGACTTACCTCGAGGCCAGTACTCACGTTGAGTTTCCCTTTAGCTCCAGAGCGTGGCAGGATGAGCTCCACCCCGGCCATCGAAGCACCCGGCTTACCTGGAGAAAACTCATTTTCTTCCCAGAGCCATGCCTACAGTGGCTAGTGGCCTGTCAACAGCAGTCAATTTCAAGTAGCTTCAAGGCAGCATGAATGGAGCTTTCAAAATGGGAAAGCAAGGCTACTTCCATCTGGCCCCCATTTCCACGGGCACACGCAGCATACATCCCTGTGCTTTCTAACAAGTCCAAACAGACACAGGTTACCCAGTGGTGACTTCCCTGAATCAACTCCTCGAAGCAGGGTGTTCTGCAAATAGCGAACTGCCTCAAGCAAGGAACGCCCCAGCTAAGCCTCCGGGCCTGTGGCTCTTCAAAAGCCTGCAGTGTTACACGAGGAACTGGCCTTTAGTTGCAGTCGGAACGCAAGCCGACATTCTCCTGGAGGCAGGGTGACTTCAGGCAGGGGGTCCCAGATGGAATGCGAAGCCGAGGCTTATTCTCAGTGCAGCTCAGACTAGGGCAATGAGTCAGACTTGCACGGAATGTTGGACCTGCTAGAAAGGTGTTCGTCGACCTGTGGGAGTGTTGAGGAAATCAAGCTGTCCTAAGAAAGAGTGCAGTCTGTTGCCCTACACTCGGCATACACAGAGTGGCTCCGAAGGGCTACGGGCCTGGATGTGGCTTGGCAGGCCCACGGGGGCCTGAGGGTACTCAGTGTTCTTGCAGCGAATACGGTGCCCAAGCGAGGCTCCTAGATGTCCAGCAAAGCGTACTGACGTTAAAATAATGCAGAGAAACGACTACGGCCTCCTGGAAACTGCTGCACGCCTCCGCTTCTGCATGGCAATTCAGGGCCTTACCTCGAGACAACTGCTCACGCTGAGTGTCCCCTTGGCGACACAGCACGGTAGGATGCTGACTTTCTCCTCGAGCAGAGTGACTTCAGGTATGAGGTCCTCGAAGAATCCTAAGCAGAGTGTTTTCTCATGGCAGCTCAGACGGGGGCCATGAGGAACACTTCCATGGCACGTCGCAGTGGCTAGAAATGTGGTCCTGAGGCTGTTCCAGTGCTCTGGAAATGTAGCTCTCCTTAAGGAACGAGCAGTGTGTTGCCCATCACTCGGCATACACAGACGGCCTCCGAGGGACCGACCTTTGGGCCTCGATGTTGCTCAGCAGGCCCACAGGGGTCTGGAGGTACTCACTGATCTTGGAGGGAAATTGATGCACACCCGAGGGGCCTACGAGTCCTGAAAAGGGTACTTCCTTTAAAATAAAGCAGAACAGGGGCTTCCCTGGTGGCGCAGTGGTTGAGAATCTGCCTGCCAATGCAGGGGACACGGGTTCGAGCCCTGGTCTGGGAGGATCCCACATGCCGCGGAGCAACTGGGCCCGTGAGCCACAAGTACTGAACATGCGCCTCTGGAGCCTGTGCTCCGCGACAAGAGACGCCGCGATAGTGAGAGGCCTACGCACCGCGATCAAGAGTGGCCCCCACTTACCGCAACTGGAGAGAGCCCTAGCACAGAAACGAAGACCCAACATAGCAATCAATCAATCAATCAATAAATCTTCAAAAAACAATAAAGAATAAAATAAGTAAAATAAAATAAAGCAGAACAGCGACTAAGACCTCATGGAAAGAGCTGCATGCCTCCCTTTCTGCGCGGCTACTCAGGGACTTACCTTAAGGCCAGTACTCACGTTGAGTTTCCCTTCAGCTCTAAAGCGTGGCAGGATGAGCTCCACCCCGGCCATCGAAGCACCCGGCTCACCTGGAGAAAGCTCATTTTCTTCCCAGAGCCATGCCTACAGTGGCTAGTGGCCTGTCAACAGCAGTCAATTTCAAGTAGCTTCAAGGCAGCATGAATGGAGCTTTCAAAATGGGAAAGCAAGGCTACTTCCATGTGGCCCCCATTTCCACGGGCACACGCAGCATACATCCCTGTGCTTTCTAACAAGTCCAAACAGACACAGGTTACCCAGTGGTGACTTCCCTGAATCAACTCCTCGAAGCAGGGTGTTCTGCAAATAGCGAACTGCCTCAAGCAAGGAACGCCCCAGCTAAGCCTCCGGGCCCGTGGCTCTTCAAAAGCCTGCAGTGTTACACGAGGAACTGGCCTTTAGTTGCAGTCGGAACGCAAGCCGACATTCTCCTGGAGGCAGGGTGACTTCAGGCAGGGGGTCCCAGATGGAATGCGAAGCCGAGGCTTATTCTCAGTGCAGCTCAGACTAGGGCAATGAGTCAGACTTGCACGGAATGTTGGACCTGCTAGAAAGGTGTTCGTCGACCTGTGGGAGTGTTGAGGAAATCAAGCTGTCCCAAGAAAGAGTGTAGTCTGTTGCCCTACACTCGGCATACACAGAGTGGCTCCGAAGGACTACGGGCCTGGATGTGGCTTGGCAGGCCCACGGGGGCCTGAGGGTACTCAGTGTTCTTGCAGCGAATACGGTGCCCAAGCGAGGCTCCTTGATGTCCTGCAAAGCGTACTGACGTTAAAATAATGCAGAGAAACGGCTACGGCCTCCTGGAAACTGCTGCACGCCTCCGCTTCTGCATGGCAATTCAGGGCCTTACCTCGAGACAACTGCTCACGCTGAGTGTCTCGCTGGCGACAGAGCATGGTAGGATGCTGACTTTCTCCTCGAGCAGAATGACTTCAGCTACGAGGTCCTCTAAGAATCCTAAGCAGAGTGTTTTCTCATGGCAGCTCAGACGGGGCCATGACGAACACTTCCATGGCACGTCGCACTGGCTAGAAATGTGGTCCTGAGGCTGTTCCAGTGCTTTGGAAATGTAGCTCTCCTTAAGGAAGGAGCAGTGTGTTGCCCATCACTCGGCATACACAGACGGCCTCCGAGGGACCGACCTTTGGGCCTCGATGTTGCTCAGCAGGCCCACAAGGGTCTGGAGGTACTCACTGATCTTGGAGGGAAAATGATGCACACCCGAGGGGCCTACGAGTCCTGAAAAGGGTACTTCCTTTAAAATAAAGCAGAACAGGGGCTTCCCTGGTGGCGCAGTGGTTGAGAATCTGCCTGCCAATGCAGGGGACACGGGTTCGAGCGCTGGTCTGGGAGGATCCCACATGCCGCGGAGCAACTGGGCCCGTGAGCCACAACTACTGAGCATGCGCCTCTGGAGCCTGTGCTCCGCGACAAGAGACGCCGCGATAGTGAGAGGCCTACGCACCGCGATCAAGAGTGGCCCCCACTTACCGCAACTGGAGAGAGCCCTAGCACAGAAACGAAGACCCAACATAGCAATCAATCAATCAATCAATAAATCTTCAAAAAACAATAAAGAATAAAATAAGTAAAATAAAATAAAGCAGAACAGCGACTAAGACCTCATGGAAAGAGCTGCATGCCTCCCTTTCTGCGCGGCTACTCAGGGACTTACCTTAAGGCCAGTACTCACGTTGAGTTTCCCTTCAGCTCTAAAGCGTGGCAGGATGAGCTCCACCCCGGCCATCGAAGCACCCGGCTCACCTGGAGAAAGCTCATTTTCTTCCCAGAGCCATGCCTACAGTGGCTAGTGGCCTGTCAACAGCAGTCAATTTCAAGTAGCTTCAAGGCAGCATGAATGGAGCTTTCAAAATGGGAAAGCAAGGCTACTTCCATCTGGCCCCCATTTCCACGGGCACACGCAGCATACATCCCTGTGCTTTCTAACAAGTCCAAACAGACACAGGTTACCCAGTGGTGACTTCCCTGAATCAACTCCTCGAAGCAGGGTGTTCTGCAAATAGCGAACTGCCTCAACCAAGGAACGCCACAGCTAAGCCTCCGGGCCCGTGGCTCTTCAAAAGCCTGCAGTGTTACACGAGGAACTGGCCTTTAGTTGCAGTCGGAACGCAAGCCGACATTCTCCTGGAGGCAGGGTGACTTCAGGCAGGGGGTCCCAGATGGAATGCGAAGCCGAGGCTTATTCTCAGTGCAGCTCAGACTAGGGCAATGAGTCAGACTTGCACGGAATGTTGGACCTGCTAGAAAGGTGTTCGTCGACCTGTGGGAGTGTTGAGGAAATCAAGCTGTCCCAAGAAAGAGTGCAGTCTGTTGCCCTACACTCGGCAAACACAGAGTGGCTCCGAAGGGCTACGGGCCTGGATGTGGCTTGGCAGGCCCACGGGGGCCTGAGGGTACTCAGTGTTCTTGCAGGGAATAGGGTGCCCAAGCGAGTCTCCTTGATGTCCTGCAAAGCGTACTGACGTTAAAATAATGCAGAGCAACGGCTACGGCCTCCTGGAAACTGCTGCACGCCTCCGCTTCTGCATGGCAATTCAGGGCCTTACCTCGAGACAACTGCTCACGCTGAGTGTCTCGCTGGCGACAGAGCATGGTAGGATGCTGACTTTCTCCTCGAGCAGAATGACTTCAGCTACGAGGTCCTCTAAGAATCCTAAGCAGAGTGTTTTCTCATGGCAGCTCAGACGGGGCCATGACGAACACTTCCATGGCACGTCGCACTGGCTAGAAATGTGGTCCTGAGGCTGTTCCAGTGCTTTGGAAATGTAGCTCTCCTTAAGGAAGGAGCAGTGTGTTGCCCATCACTCGGCATACACAGACGGCCTCCGAGGGACCGACCTTTGGGCCTCGATGTTGCTCAGCAGGCCCACAAGGGTCTGGAGGTACTCACTGATCTTGGAGGGAAAATGATGCACACCCGAGGGGCCTACGAGTCCTGAAAAGGGTACTTCCTTTAAAATAAAGCAGAACAGGGGCTTCCCTGGTGGCGCAGTGGTTGAGAATCTGCCTGCCAATGCAGGGGACACGGGTTCGAGCGCTGGTCTGGGAGGATCCCACATGCCGCGGAGCAACTGGGCCCGTGAGCCACAACTACTGAGCATGCGCCTCTGGAGCCTGTGCTCCGCGACAAGAGACGCCGCGATAGTGAGAGGCCTACGCACCGCGATCAAGAGTGGCCCCCACTTACCGCAACTGGAGAGAGCCCTAGCACAGAAACGAAGACCCAACATAGCAATCAATCAATCAATCAATAAATCTTCAAAAAACAATAAAGAATAAAATAAGTAAAATAAAATAAAGCAGAACAGCGACTAAGACCTCATGGAAAGAGCTGCATGCCTCCCTTTCTGCGCGGCTACTCAGGGACTTACCTTAAGGCCAGTACTCACGTTGAGTTTCCCTTCAGCTCTAAAGCGTGGCAGGATGAGCTCCACCCCGGCCATCGAAGCACCCGGCTCACCTGGAGAAAGCTCATTTTCTTCCCAGAGCCATGCCTACAGTGGCTAGTGGCCTGTCAACAGCAGTCAATTTCAAGTAGCTTCAAGGCAGCATGAATGGAGCTTTCAAAATGGGAAAGCAAGGCTACTTCCATGTGGCCCCCATTTCCACGGGCACACGCAGCATACATCCCTGTGCTTTCTAACAAGTCCAAACAGACACAGGTTACCCAGTGGTGACTTCCCTGAATCAACTCCTCGAAGCAGGGTGTTCTGCAAATAGCGAACTGCCTCAACCAAGGAACGCCACAGCTAAGCCTCCGGGCCCGTGGCTCTTCAAAAGCCTGCAGTGTTACACGAGGAACTGGCCTTTAGTTGCAGTCGGAACGCAAGCCGACATTCTCCTGGAGGCAGGGTGACTTCAGGCAGGGGGTCCCAGATGGAATGCGAAGCCGAGGCTTATTCTCAGTGCAGCTCAGACTAGGGCAATGAGTCAGACTTGCACGGAATGTTGGACCTGCTAGAAAGGTGTTCGTCGACCTGTGGGAGTGTTGAGGAAATCAAGCTGTCCCAAGAAAGAGTGCAGTCTGTTGCCCTACACTCGGCAAACACAGAGTGGCTCCGAAGGGCTACGGGCCTGGATGTGGCTTGGCAGGCCCACGGGGGCCTGAGGGTACTCAGTGTTCTTGCAGGGAATAGGGTGCCCAAGCGAGTCTCCTTGATGTCCTGCAAAGCGTACTGACGTTAAAATAATGCAGAGCAACGGCTACGGCCTCCTGGAAACTGCTGCACGCCTCCGCTTCTGCATGGCAATTCAGGGCCTTACCTCGAGACAACTGCTCATGCTGAGTGTCCCGTTGGCGACACAGCACGGTAGGATGCTGACTTTCTCCTCGAGCAGAATGACTTCAGGTACGAGGTCCTCGAAGAATCCTAAGCAGAGTGTTTTCTCATGGCAGCTCAGACGGGGGCCATGACGAACACTTCCATGGCACGTCGCACTGGCTAGAAATGTGGTCCTGAGGCTGTTCCAGTGCTCTGGAAATGTAGCTCTCCTTAAGGAAGGAGCAGTGTGTTGCCCATCACTCGGCATACACAGACGGCCTCCGAGGGACCGACCTTTGGGCCTCGATGTTGCTCAGCAGGCCCACAGGGGTCTGGAGGTACTCACTGATCTTGGAGGGAAATTGATGCACACCCGAGGGGCCTACGAGTCCTCAAAAGGGTACTTCCTTTAAAATAAAGCAGAACAGGGGCTTCCCTGGTGGCGCAGTGGTTGAGAATCTGCCTGCCAATGCAGGGGACACGGGTTCGAGCCCTGGTCTGGGAGGATCCCACATGCCGCGGAGCAACTGGGCCCGTGAGCCACAACTACTGAGCATGCGCCTCTGGAGCCTGTGCTCCGCGACAAGAGAGGCCGCGATAGAGAGAGGCCTACGCACCGCGATCAAGAGTGGCCCCCACTTACCGCAACTGGAGAGAGCTCTAGCACAGAAACGAAGACCCAACATACCAATCAATCAATAAATAAATCTTCAAAAAACAATAAAGAATAAAATAAGTAAAATAAAATAAAGCAGAACAGCGACTAAGACCTCATGGAAAGAGCTGATGCCTCCCTTTCTGCGCGGCTACTCAGGGACTTACCTCGAGGCCAGTACTCACGTTGAGTTTCCCTTTAGCTCCAGAGCGTGGCAGGATGAGCTCCACCCCGGCCATCGAAGCACCCGGCTTACCTGGAGAAAACTCATTTTCTTCCCAGAGCCATGCCTACAGTGGCTAGTGGCCTGTCAACAGCAGTCAATTTCAAGTAGCTTCAAGGCAGCATGAATGGAGCTTTCAAAATGGGAAAGCAAGGCTACTTCCATCTGGCCCCCATTTCCACGGGCACACGCAGCATACATCCCTGTGCTTTCTAACAAGTCCAAACAGACACAGGTTACCCAGTGGTGACTTCCCTGAATCAACTCCTCGAAGCAGGGTGTTCTGCAAATAGCGAACTGCCTCAAGCAAGGAACGCCCCAGCTAAGCCTCCGGGCCTGTGGCTCTTCAAAAGCCTGCAGTGTTACACGAGGAACTGGCCTTTAGTTGCAGTCGGAACGCAAGCCGACATTCTCCTGGAGGCAGGGTGACTTCAGGCAGGGGGTCCCAGATGGAATGCGAAGCCGAGGCTTATTCTCAGTGCAGCTCAGACTAGGGCAATGAGTCAGACTTGCACGGAATGTTGGACCTGCTAGAAAGGTGTTCGTCGACCTGTGGGAGTGTTGAGGAAATCAAGCTGTCCCAAGAAAGAGTGCAGTCTGTTGCCCTACACTCGGCAAACACAGAGTGGCTCCGAAGGGCTACGGGCCTGGATGTGGCTTGGCAGGCCCACGGGGGCCTGAGGGTACTCAGTGTTCTTGCAGGGAATAGGGTGCCCAAGCGAGTCTCCTTGATGTCCTGCAAAGCGTACTGACGTTAAAATAATGCAGAGCAACGGCTACGGCCTCCTGGAAACTGCTGCACGCCTCCGCTTCTGCATGGCAATTCAGGGCCTTACCTCGAGACAACTGCTCACGCTGAGTGTCTCGCTGGCGACAGAGCATGGTAGGATGCTGACTTTCTCCTCGAGCAGAATGACTTCAGCTACGAGGTCCTCTAAGAATCCTAAGCAGAGTGTTTTCTCATGGCAGCTCAGACGGGGCCATGACGAACACTTCCATGGCACGTCGCACTGGCTAGAAATGTGGTCCTGAGGCTGTTCCAGTGCTTTGGAAATGTAGCTCTCCTTAAGGAAGGAGCAGTGTGTTGCCCATCACTCGGCATACACAGACGGCCTCCGAGGGACCGACCTTTGGGCCTCGATGTTGCTCAGCAGGCCCACAAGGGTCTGGAGGTACTCACTGATCTTGGAGGGAAAATGATGCACACCCGAGGGGCCTACGAGTCCTGAAAAGGGTACTTCCTTTAAAATAAAGCAGAACAGGGGCTTCCCTGGTGGCGCAGTGGTTGAGAATCTGCCTGCCAATGCAGGGGACACGGGTTCGAGCGCTGGTCTGGGAGGATCCCACATGCCGCGGAGCAACTGGGCCCGTGAGCCACAACTACTGAGCATGCGCCTCTGGAGCCTGTGCTCCGCGACAAGAGACGCCGCGATAGTGAGAGGCCTACGCACCGCGATCAAGAGTGGCCCCCACTTACCGCAACTGGAGAGAGCCCTAGCACAGAAACGAAGACCCAACATAGCAATCAATCAATCAATCAATAAATCTTCAAAAAACAATAAAGAATAAAATAAGTAAAATAAAATAAAGCAGAACAGCGACTAAGACCTCATGGAAAGAGCTGCATGCCTCCCTTTCTGCGCGGCTACTCAGGGACTTACCTTAAGGCCAGTACTCACGTTGAGTTTCCCTTCAGCTCTAAAGCGTGGCAGGATGAGCTCCACCCCGGCCATCGAAGCACCCGGCTCACCTGGAGAAAGCTCATTTTCTTCCCAGAGCCATGCCTACAGTGGCTAGTGGCCTGTCAACAGCAGTCAATTTCAAGTAGCTTCAAGGCAGCATGAATGGAGCTTTCAAAATGGGAAAGCAAGGCTACTTCCATGTGGCCCCCATTTCCACGGGCACACGCAGCATACATCCCTGTGCTTTCTAACAAGTCCAAACAGACACAGGTTACCCAGTGGTGACTTCCCTGAATCAACTCCTCGAAGCAGGGTGTTCTGCAAATAGCGAACTGCCTCAACCAAGGAACGCCACAGCTAAGCCTCCGGGCCCGTGGCTCTTCAAAAGCCTGCAGTGTTACACGAGGAACTGGCCTTTAGTTGCAGTCGGAACGCAAGCCGACATTCTCCTGGAGGCAGGGTGACTTCAGGCAGGGGGTCCCAGATGGAATGCGAAGCCGAGGCTTATTCTCAGTGCAGCTCAGACTAGGGCAATGAGTCAGACTTGCACGGAATGTTGGACCTGCTAGAAAGGTGTTCGTCGACCTGTGGGAGTGTTGAGGAAATCAAGCTGTCCCAAGAAAGAGTGCAGTCTGTTGCCCTACACTCGGCAAACACAGAGTGGCTCCGAAGGGCTACGGGCCTGGATGTGGCTTGGCAGGCCCACGGGGGCCTGAGGGTACTCAGTGTTCTTGCAGGGAATAGGGTGCCCAAGCGAGTCTCCTTGATGTCCTGCAAAGCGTACTGACGTTAAAATAATGCAGAGCAACGGCTACGGCCTCCTGGAAACTGCTGCACGCCTCCGCTTCTGCATGGCAATTCAGGGCCTTACCTCGAGACAACTGCTCATGCTGAGTGTCCCGTTGGCGACACAGCACGGTAGGATGCTGACTTTCTCCTCGAGCAGAATGACTTCAGGTACGAGGTCCTCGAAGAATCCTAAGCAGAGTGTTTTCTCATGGCAGCTCAGACGGGGGCCATGACGAACACTTCCATGGCACGTCGCACTGGCTAGAAATGTGGTCCTGAGGCTGTTCCAGTGCTCTGGAAATGTAGCTCTCCTTAAGGAAGGAGCAGTGTGTTGCCCATCACTCGGCATACACAGACGGCCTCCGAGGGACCGACCTTTGGGCCTCGATGTTGCTCAGCAGGCCCACAGGGGTCTGGAGGTACTCACTGATCTTGGAGGGAAATTGATGCACACCCGAGGGGCCTACGAGTCCTCAAAAGGGTACTTCCTTTAAAATAAAGCAGAACAGGGGCTTCCCTGGTGGCGCAGTGGTTGAGAATCTGCCTGCCAATGCAGGGGACACGGGTTCGAGCCCTGGTCTGGGAGGATCCCACATGCCGCGGAGCAACTGGGCCCGTGAGCCACAACTACTGAGCATGCGCCTCTGGAGCCTGTGCTCCGCGACAAGAGAGGCCGCGATAGAGAGAGGCCTACGCACCGCGATCAAGAGTGGCCCCCACTTACCGCAACTGGAGAGAGCTCTAGCACAGAAACGAAGACCCAACATACCAATCAATCAATAAATAAATCTTCAAAAAACAATAAAGAATAAAATAAGTAAAATAAAATAAAGCAGAACAGCGACTAAGACCTCATGGAAAGAGCTGATGCCTCCCTTTCTGCGCGGCTACTCAGGGACTTACCTCGAGGCCAGTACTCACGTTGAGTTTCCCTTTAGCTCCAGAGCGTGGCAGGATGAGCTCCACCCCGGCCATCGAAGCACCCGGCTTACCTGGAGAAAACTCATTTTCTTCCCAGAGCCATGCCTACAGTGGCTAGTGGCCTGTCAACAGCAGTCAATTTCAAGTAGCTTCAAGGCAGCATGAATGGAGCTTTCAAAATGGGAAAGCAAGGCTACTTCCATCTGGCCCCCATTTCCACGGGCACACGCAGCATACATCCCTGTGCTTTCTAACAAGTCCAAACAGACACAGGTTACCCAGTGGTGACTTCCCTGAATCAACTCCTCGAAGCAGGGTGTTCTGCAAATAGCGAACTGCCTCAAGCAAGGAACGCCCCAGCTAAGCCTCCGGGCCTGTGGCTCTTCAAAAGCCTGCAGTGTTACACGAGGAACTGGCCTTTAGTTGCAGTCGGAACGCAAGCCGACATTCTCCTGGAGGCAGGGTGACTTCAGGCAGGGGGTCCCAGATGGAATGCGAAGCCGAGGCTTATTCTCAGTGCAGCTCAGACTAGGGCAATGAGTCAGACTTGCACGGAATGTTGGACCTGCTAGAAAGGTGTTCGTCGACCTGTGGGAGTGTTGAGGAAATCAAGCTGTCCTAAGAAAGAGTGCAGTCTGTTGCCCTACACTCGGCATACACAGAGTGGCTCCGAAGGGCTACGGGCCTGGATGTGGCTTGGCAGGCCCACGGGGGCCTGAGGGTACTCAGTGTTCTTGCAGGGAATAGGGTGCCCAAGCGAGTCTCCTTGATGTCCTGCAAAGCGTACTGACGTTAAAATAATGCAGAGCAACGGCTACGGCCTCCTGGAAACTGCTGCACGCCTCCGCTTCTGCATGGCAATTCAGGGCCTTACCTCGAGACAACTGCTCACGCTGAGTGTCCCCTTGGCGACACAGCACGGTAGGATGCTGACTTTCTCCTCGAGCAGAGTGACTTCAGGTATGAGGTCCTCGAAGAATCCTAAGCAGAGTGTTTTCTCATGGCAGCTCAGACGGGGGCCATGAGGAACACTTCCATGGCACGTCGCAGTGGCTAGAAATGTGGTCCTGAGGCTGTTCCAGTGCTCTGGAAATGTAGCTCTCCTTAAGGAACGAGCAGTGTGTTGCCCATCACTCGGCATACACAGACGGCCTCCGAGGGACCGACCTTTGGGCCTCGATGTTGCTCAGCAGGCCCACAGGGGTCTGGAGGTACTCACTGATCTTGGAGGGAAATTGATGCACACCCGAGGGGCCTACGAGTCCTGAAAAGGGTACTTCCTTTAAAATAAAGCAGAACAGGGGCTTCCCTGGTGGCGCAGTGGTTGAGAATCTGCCTGCCAATGCAGGGGACACGGGTTCGAGCCCTGGTCTGGGAGGATCCCACATGCCGCGGAGCAACTGGGCCCGTGAGCCACAAGTACTGAACATGCGCCTCTGGAGCCTGTGCTCCGCGACAAGAGACGCCGCGATAGTGAGAGGCCTACGCACCGCGATCAAGAGTGGCCCCCACTTACCGCAACTGGAGAGAGCCCTAGCACAGAAACGAAGACCCAACATAGCAATCAATCAATCAATCAATAAATCTTCAAAAAACAATAAAGAATAAAATAAGTAAAATAAAATAAAGCAGAACAGCGACTAAGACCTCATGGAAAGAGCTGCATGCCTCCCTTTCTGCGCGGCTACTCAGGGACTTACCTTAAGGCCAGTACTCACGTTGAGTTTCCCTTCAGCTCTAAAGCGTGGCAGGATGAGCTCCACCCCGGCCATCGAAGCACCCGGCTCACCTGGAGAAAGCTCATTTTCTTCCCAGAGCCATGCCTACAGTGGCTAGTGGCCTGTCAACAGCAGTCAATTTCAAGTAGCTTCAAGGCAGCATGAATGGAGCTTTCAAAATGGGAAAGCAAGGCTACTTCCATGTGGCCCCCATTTCCACGGGCACACGCAGCATACATCCCTGTGCTTTCTAACAAGTCCAAACAGACACAGGTTACCCAGTGGTGACTTCCCTGAATCAACTCCTCGAAGCAGGGTGTTCTGCAAATAGCGAACTGCCTCAACCAAGGAACGCCACAGCTAAGCCTCCGGGCCCGTGGCTCTTCAAAAGCCTGCAGTGTTACACGAGGAACTGGCCTTTAGTTGCAGTCGGAACGCAAGCCGACATTCTCCTGGAGGCAGGGTGACTTCAGGCAGGGGGTCCCAGATGGAATGCGAAGCCGAGGCTTATTCTCAGTGCAGCTCAGACTAGGGCAATGAGTCAGACTTGCACGGAATGTTGGACCTGCTAGAAAGGTGTTCGTCGACCTGTGGGAGTGTTGAGGAAATCAAGCTGTCCCAAGAAAGAGTGTAGTCTGTTGCCCTACACTCGGCATACACAGAGTGGCTCCGAAGGACTACGGGCCTGGATGTGGCTTGGCAGGCCCACGGGGGCCTGAGGGTACTCAGTGTTCTTGCAGCGAATACGGTGCCCAAGCGAGGCTCCTTGATGTCCTGCAAAGCGTACTGACGTTAAAATAATGCAGAGCAACGGCTACGGCCTCCTGGAAACTGCTGCACGCCTCCGCTTCTGCATGGCAATTCAGGGCCTTACCTCGAGACAACTGCTCACGCTGAGTGTCTCGCTGGCGACAGAGCATGGTAGGATGCTGACTTTCTCCTCGAGCAGAATGACTTCAGCTACGAGGTCCTCTAAGAATCCTAAGCAGAGTGTTTTCTCATGGCAGCTCAGACGGGGCCATGACGAACACTTCCATGGCACGTCGCACTGGCTAGAAATGTGGTCCTGAGGCTGTTCCAGTGCTTTGGAAATGTAGCTCTCCTTAAGGAAGGAGCAGTGTGTTGCCCATCACTCGGCATACACAGACGGCCTCCGAGGGACCGACCTTTGGGCCTCGATGTTGCTCAGCAGGCCCACAAGGGTCTGGAGGTACTCACTGATCTTGGAGGGAAAATGATGCACACCCGAGGGGCCTACGAGTCCTCAAAAGGGTACTTCCTTTAAAATAAAGCAGAACAGGGGCTTCCCTGGTGGCGCAGTGGTTGAGAATCTGCCTGCCAATGCAGGGGACACGGGTTCGAGCGCTGGTCTGGGAGGATCCCACATGCCGCGGAGCAACTGGGCCCGTGAGCCACAACTACTGAGCATGCGCCTCTGGAGCCTGTGCTCCGCGACAAGAGACGCCGCGATAGTGAGAGGCCTACGCACCGCGATCAAGAGTGGCCCCCACTTACCGCAACTGGAGAGAGCCCTAGCACAGAAACGAAGACCCAACATAGCAATCAATCAATCAATCAATAAATCTTCAAAAAACAATAAAGAATAAAATAAGTAAAATAAAATAAAGCAGAACAGCGACTAAGACCTCATGGAAAGAGCTGCATGCCTCCCTTTCTGCGCGGCTACTCAGGGACTTACCTTAAGGCCAGTACTCACGTTGAGTTTCCCTTCAGCTCTAAAGCGTGGCAGGATGAGCTCCACCCCGGCCATCGAAGCACCCGGCTCACCTGGAGAAAGCTCATTTTCTTCCCAGAGCCATGCCTACAGTGGCTAGTGGCCTGTCAACAGCAGTCAATTTCAAGTAGCTTCAAGGCAGCATGAATGGAGCTTTCAAAATGGGAAAGCAAGGCTACTTCCATGTGGCCCCCATTTCCACGGGCACACGCAGCATACATCCCTGTGCTTTCTAACAAGTCCAAACAGACACAGGTTACCCAGTGGTGACTTCCCTGAATCAACTCCTCGAAGCAGGGTGTTCTGCAAATAGCGAACTGCCTCAACCAAGGAACGCCACAGCTAAGCCTCCGGGCCCGTGGCTCTTCAAAAGCCTGCAGTGTTACACGAGGAACTGGCCTTTAGTTGCAGTCGGAACGCAAGCCGACATTCTCCTGGAGGCAGGGTGACTTCAGGCAGGGGGTCCCAGATGGAATGCGAAGCCGAGGCTTATTCTCAGTGCAGCTCAGACTAGGGCAATGAGTCAGACTTGCACGGAATGTTGGACCTGCTAGAAAGGTGTTCGTCGACCTGTGGGAGTGTTGAGGAAATCAAGCTGTCCCAAGAAAGAGTGTAGTCTGTTGCCCTACACTCGGCATACACAGAGTGGCTCCGAAGGACTACGGGCCTGGATGTGGCTTGGCAGGCCCACGGGGGCCTGAGGGTACTCAGTGTTCTTGCAGGGAATAGGGTGCCCAAGCGAGTCTCCTTGATGTCCTGCAAAGCGTACTGACGTTAAAATAATGCAGAGCAACGGCTACGGCCTCCTGGAAACTGCTGCACGCCTCCGCTTCTGCATGGCAATTCAGGGCCTTACCTCGAGACAACTGCTCATGCTGAGTGTCCCGTTGGCGACACAGCACGGTAGGATGCTGACTTTCTCCTCGAGCAGAATGACTTCAGGTACGAGGTCCTCGAAGAATCCTAAGCAGAGTGTTTTCTCATGGCAGCTCAGACGGGGGCCATGACGAACACTTCCATGGCACGTCGCACTGGCTAGAAATGTGGTCCTGAGGCTGTTCCAGTGCTCTGGAAATGTAGCTCTCCTTAAGGAATGAGCAGTGTGTTGCCCATCACTCGGCATACACAGACGGCCTCCGAGGGACCGACCTTTGGGCCTCGATGTTGCTCAGCAGGCCCACAGGGGTCTGGAGGTACTCACTGATCTTGGAGGGAAATTGATGCACACCCGAGGGGCCTACGAGTCCTCAAAAGGGTACTTCCTTTAAAATAAAGCAGAACAGGGGCTTCCCTGGTGGCGCAGTGGTTGAGAATCTGCCTGCCAATGCAGGGGACACGGGTTCGAGCCCTGGTCTGGGAGGATCCCACATGCCGCGGAGCAACTGGGCCCGTGAGCCACAACTACTGAGCATGCGCCTCTGGAGCCTGTGCTCCGCGACAAGAGAGGCCGCGATAGAGAGAGGCCTACGCACCGCGATCAAGAGTGGCCCCCACTTACCGCAACTGGAGAGAGCTCTAGCACAGAAACGAAGACCCAACATACCAATCAATCAATAAATAAATCTTCAAAAAACAATAAAGAATAAAATAAGTAAAATAAAATAAAGCAGAACAGCGACTAAGACCTCATGGAAAGAGCTGATGCCTCCCTTTCTGCGCGGCTACTCAGGGACTTACCTCGAGGCCAGTACTCACGTTGAGTTTCCCTTTAGCTCCAGAGCGTGGCAGGATGAGCTCCACCCCGGCCATCGAAGCACCCGGCTTACCTGGAGAAAACTCATTTTCTTCCCAGAGCCATGCCTACAGTGGCTAGTGGCCTGTCAACAGCAGTCAATTTCAAGTAGCTTCAAGGCAGCATGAATGGAGCTTTCAAAATGGGAAAGCAAGGCTACTTCCATCTGGCCCCCATTTCCACGGGCACACGCAGCATACATCCCTGTGCTTTCTAACAAGTCCAAACAGACACAGGTTACCCAGTGGTGACTTCCCTGAATCAACTCCTCGAAGCAGGGTGTTCTGCAAATAGCGAACTGCCTCAAGCAAGGAACGCCCCAGCTAAGCCTCCGGGCCTGTGGCTCTTCAAAAGCCTGCAGTGTTACACGAGGAACTGGCCTTTAGTTGCAGTCGGAACGCAAGCCGACATTCTCCTGGAGGCAGGGTGACTTCAGGCAGGGGGTCCCAGATGGAATGCGAAGCCGAGGCTTATTCTCAGTGCAGCTCAGACTAGGGCAATGAGTCAGACTTGCACGGAATGTTGGACCTGCTAGAAAGGTGTTCGTCGACCTGTGGGAGTGTTGAGGAAATCAAGCTGTCCTAAGAAAGAGTGCAGTCTGTTGCCCTACACTCGGCATACACAGAGTGGCTCCGAAGGGCTACGGGCCTGGATGTGGCTTGGCAGGCCCACGGGGGCCTGAGGGTACTCAGTGTTCTTGCAGCGAATACGGTGCCCAAGCGAGGCTCCTAGATGTCCAGCAAAGCGTACTGACGTTAAAATAATGCAGAGAAACGACTACGGCCTCCTGGAAACTGCTGCACGCCTCCGCTTCTGCATGGCAATTCAGGGCCTTACCTCGAGACAACTGCTCACGCTGAGTGTCCCCTTGGCGACACAGCACGGTAGGATGCTGACTTTCTCCTCGAGCAGAGTGACTTCAGGTATGAGGTCCTCGAAGAATCCTAAGCAGAGTGTTTTCTCATGGCAGCTCAGACGGGGGCCATGAGGAACACTTCCATGGCACGTCGCAGTGGCTAGAAATGTGGTCCTGAGGCTGTTCCAGTGCTCTGGAAATGTAGCTCTCCTTAAGGAACGAGCAGTGTGTTGCCCATCACTCGGCATACACAGACGGCCTCCGAGGGACCGACCTTTGGGCCTCGATGTTGCTCAGCAGGCCCACAGGGGTCTGGAGGTACTCACTGATCTTGGAGGGAAATTGATGCACACCCGAGGGGCCTACGAGTCCTGAAAAGGGTACTTCCTTTAAAATAAAGCAGAACAGGGGCTTCCCTGGTGGCGCAGTGGTTGAGAATCTGCCTGCCAATGCAGGGGACACGGGTTCGAGCCCTGGTCTGGGAGGATCCCACATGCCGCGGAGCAACTGGGCCCGTGAGCCACAAGTACTGAACATGCGCCTCTGGAGCCTGTGCTCCGCGACAAGAGACGCCGCGATAGTGAGAGGCCTACGCACCGCGATCAAGAGTGGCCCCCACTTACCGCAACTGGAGAGAGCCCTAGCACAGAAACGAAGACCCAACATAGCAATCAATCAATCAATCAATAAATCTTCAAAAAACAATAAAGAATAAAATAAGTAAAATAAAATAAAGCAGAACAGCGACTAAGACCTCATGGAAAGAGCTGCATGCCTCCCTTTCTGCGCGGCTACTCAGGGACTTACCTTAAGGCCAGTACTCACGTTGAGTTTCCCTTCAGCTCTAAAGCGTGGCAGGATGAGCTCCACCCCGGCCATCGAAGCACCCGGCTCACCTGGAGAAAGCTCATTTTCTTCCCAGAGCCATGCCTACAGTGGCTAGTGGCCTGTCAACAGCAGTCAATTTCAAGTAGCTTCAAGGCAGCATGAATGGAGCTTTCAAAATGGGAAAGCAAGGCTACTTCCATCTGGCCCCCATTTCCACGGGCACACGCAGCATACATCCCTGTGCTTTCTAACAAGTCCAAACAGACACAGGTTACCCAGTGGTGACTTCCCTGAATCAACTCCTCGAAGCAGGGTGTTCTGCAAATAGCGAACTGCCTCAACCAAGGAACGCCACAGCTAAGCCTCCGGGCCCGTGGCTCTTCAAAAGCCTGCAGTGTTACACGAGGAACTGGCCTTTAGTTGCAGTCGGAACGCAAGCCGACATTCTCCTGGAGGCAGGGTGACTTCAGGCAGGGGGTCCCAGATGGAATGCGAAGCCGAGGCTTATTCTCAGTGCAGCTCAGACTAGGGCAATGAGTCAGACTTGCACGGAATGTTGGACCTGCTAGAAAGGTGTTCGTCGACCTGTGGGAGTGTTGAGGAAATCAAGCTGTCCCAAGAAAGAGTGTAGTCTGTTGCCCTACACTCGGCATACACAGAGTGGCTCCGAAGGACTACGGGCCTGGATGTGGCTTGGCAGGCCCACGGGGGCCTGAGGGTACTCAGTGTTCTTGCAGCGAATACGGTGCCCAAGCGAGGCTCCTTGATGTCCTGCAAAGCGTACTGACGTTAAAATAATGCAGAGAAACGGCTACGGCCTCCTGGAAACTGCTGCACGCCTCCGCTTCTGCATGGCAATTCAGGGCCTTACCTCGAGACAACTGCTCACGCTGAGTGTCTCGCTGGCGACAGAGCATGGTAGGATGCTGACTTTCTCCTCGAGCAGAATGACTTCAGCTACGAGGTCCTCTAAGAATCCTAAGCAGAGTGTTTTCTCATGGCAGCTCAGACGGGGCCATGACGAACACTTCCATGGCACGTCGCACTGGCTAGAAATGTGGTCCTGAGGCTGTTCCAGTGCTTTGGAAATGTAGCTCTCCTTAAGGAAGGAGCAGTGTGTTGCCCATCACTCGGCATACACAGACGGCCTCCGAGGGACCGACCTTTGGGCCTCGATGTTGCTCAGCAGGCCCACAAGGGTCTGGAGGTACTCACTGATCTTGGAGGGAAAATGATGCACACCCGAGGGGCCTACGAGTCCTGAAAAGGGTACTTCCTTTAAAATAAAGCAGAACAGGGGCTTCCCTGGTGGCGCAGTGGTTGAGAATCTGCCTGCCAATGCAGGGGACACGGGTTCGAGCGCTGGTCTGGGAGGATCCCACATGCCGCGGAGCAACTGGGCCCGTGAGCCACAACTACTGAGCATGCGCCTCTGGAGCCTGTGCTCCGCGACAAGAGACGCCGCGATAGTGAGAGGCCTACGCACCGCGATCAAGAGTGGCCCCCACTTACCGCAACTGGAGAGAGCCCTAGCACAGAAACGAAGACCCAACATAGCAATCAATCAATCAATCAATAAATCTTCAAAAAACAATAAAGAATAAAATAAGTAAAATAAAATAAAGCAGAACAGCGACTAAGACCTCATGGAAAGAGCTGCATGCCTCCCTTTCTGCGCGGCTACTCAGGGACTTACCTTAAGGCCAGTACTCACGTTGAGTTTCCCTTCAGCTCTAAAGCGTGGCAGGATGAGCTCCACCCCGGCCATCGAAGCACCCGGCTCACCTGGAGAAAGCTCATTTTCTTCCCAGAGCCATGCCTACAGTGGCTAGTGGCCTGTCAACAGCAGTCAATTTCAAGTAGCTTCAAGGCAGCATGAATGGAGCTTTCAAAATGGGAAAGCAAGGCTACTTCCATGTGGCCCCCATTTCCACGGGCACACGCAGCATACATCCCTGTGCTTTCTAACAAGTCCAAACAGACACAGGTTACCCAGTGGTGACTTCCCTGAATCAACTCCTCGAAGCAGGGTGTTCTGCAAATAGCGAACTGCCTCAACCAAGGAACGCCACAGCTAAGCCTCCGGGCCCGTGGCTCTTCAAAAGCCTGCAGTGTTACACGAGGAACTGGCCTTTAGTTGCAGTCGGAACGCAAGCCGACATTCTCCTGGAGGCAGGGTGACTTCAGGCAGGGGGTCCCAGATGGAATGCGAAGCCGAGGCTTATTCTCAGTGCAGCTCAGACTAGGGCAATGAGTCAGACTTGCACGGAATGTTGGACCTGCTAGAAAGGTGTTCGTCGACCTGTGGGAGTGTTGAGGAAATCAAGCTGTCCCAAGAAAGAGTGCAGTCTGTTGCCCTACACTCGGCAAACACAGAGTGGCTCCGAAGGGCTACGGGCCTGGATGTGGCTTGGCAGGCCCACGGGGGCCTGAGGGTACTCAGTGTTCTTGCAGGGAATAGGGTGCCCAAGCGAGTCTCCTTGATGTCCTGCAAAGCGTACTGACGTTAAAATAATGCAGAGCAACGGCTACGGCCTCCTGGAAACTGCTGCACGCCTCCGCTTCTGCATGGCAATTCAGGGCCTTACCTCGAGACAACTGCTCACGCTGAGTGTCTCGCTGGCGACAGAGCATGGTAGGATGCTGACTTTCTCCTCGAGCAGAATGACTTCAGCTACGAGGTCCTCTAAGAATCCTAAGCAGAGTGTTTTCTCATGGCAGCTCAGACGGGGCCATGACGAACACTTCCATGGCACGTCGCACTGGCTAGAAATGTGGTCCTGAGGCTGTTCCAGTGCTTTGGAAATGTAGCTCTCCTTAAGGAAGGAGCAGTGTGTTGCCCATCACTCGGCATACACAGACGGCCTCCGAGGGACCGACCTTTGGGCCTCGATGTTGCTCAGCAGGCCCACAAGGGTCTGGAGGTACTCACTGATCTTGGAGGGAAAATGATGCACACCCGAGGGGCCTACGAGTCCTGAAAAGGGTACTTCCTTTAAAATAAAGCAGAACAGGGGCTTCCCTGGTGGCGCAGTGGTTGAGAATCTGCCTGCCAATGCAGGGGACACGGGTTCGAGCGCTGGTCTGGGAGGATCCCACATGCCGCGGAGCAACTGGGCCCGTGAGCCACAACTACTGAGCATGCGCCTCTGGAGCCTGTGCTCCGCGACAAGAGACGCCGCGATAGTGAGAGGCCTACGCACCGCGATCAAGAGTGGCCCCCACTTACCGCAACTGGAGAGAGCCCTAGCACAGAAACGAAGACCCAACATAGCAATCAATCAATCAATCAATAAATCTTCAAAAAACAATAAAGAATAAAATAAGTAAAATAAAATAAAGCAGAACAGCGACTAAGACCTCATGGAAAGAGCTGCATGCCTCCCTTTCTGCGCGGCTACTCAGGGACTTACCTTAAGGCCAGTACTCACGTTGAGTTTCCCTTCAGCTCTAAAGCGTGGCAGGATGAGCTCCACCCCGGCCATCGAAGCACCCGGCTCACCTGGAGAAAGCTCATTTTCTTCCCAGAGCCATGCCTACAGTGGCTAGTGGCCTGTCAACAGCAGTCAATTTCAAGTAGCTTCAAGGCAGCATGAATGGAGCTTTCAAAATGGGAAAGCAAGGCTACTTCCATGTGGCCCCCATTTCCACGGGCACACGCAGCATACATCCCTGTGCTTTCTAACAAGTCCAAACAGACACAGGTTACCCAGTGGTGACTTCCCTGAATCAACTCCTCGAAGCAGGGTGTTCTGCAAATAGCGAACTGCCTCAACCAAGGAACGCCACAGCTAAGCCTCCGGGCCCGTGGCTCTTCAAAAGCCTGCAGTGTTACACGAGGAACTGGCCTTTAGTTGCAGTCGGAACGCAAGCCGACATTCTCCTGGAGGCAGGGTGACTTCAGGCAGGGGGTCCCAGATGGAATGCGAAGCCGAGGCTTATTCTCAGTGCAGCTCAGACTAGGGCAATGAGTCAGACTTGCACGGAATGTTGGACCTGCTAGAAAGGTGTTCGTCGACCTGTGGGAGTGTTGAGGAAATCAAGCTGTCCCAAGAAAGAGTGCAGTCTGTTGCCCTACACTCGGCAAACACAGAGTGGCTCCGAAGGGCTACGGGCCTGGATGTGGCTTGGCAGGCCCACGGGGGCCTGAGGGTACTCAGTGTTCTTGCAGGGAATAGGGTGCCCAAGCGAGTCTCCTTGATGTCCTGCAAAGCGTACTGACGTTAAAATAATGCAGAGCAACGGCTACGGCCTCCTGGAAACTGCTGCACGCCTCCGCTTCTGCATGGCAATTCAGGGCCTTACCTCGAGACAACTGCTCATGCTGAGTGTCCCGTTGGCGACACAGCACGGTAGGATGCTGACTTTCTCCTCGAGCAGAATGACTTCAGGTACGAGGTCCTCGAAGAATCCTAAGCAGAGTGTTTTCTCATGGCAGCTCAGACGGGGGCCATGACGAACACTTCCATGGCACGTCGCACTGGCTAGAAATGTGGTCCTGAGGCTGTTCCAGTGCTCTGGAAATGTAGCTCTCCTTAAGGAAGGAGCAGTGTGTTGCCCATCACTCGGCATACACAGACGGCCTCCGAGGGACCGACCTTTGGGCCTCGATGTTGCTCAGCAGGCCCACAGGGGTCTGGAGGTACTCACTGATCTTGGAGGGAAATTGATGCACACCCGAGGGGCCTACGAGTCCTCAAAAGGGTACTTCCTTTAAAATAAAGCAGAACAGGGGCTTCCCTGGTGGCGCAGTGGTTGAGAATCTGCCTGCCAATGCAGGGGACACGGGTTCGAGCCCTGGTCTGGGAGGATCCCACATGCCGCGGAGCAACTGGGCCCGTGAGCCACAACTACTGAGCATGCGCCTCTGGAGCCTGTGCTCCGCGACAAGAGAGGCCGCGATAGAGAGAGGCCTACGCACCGCGATCAAGAGTGGCCCCCACTTACCGCAACTGGAGAGAGCTCTAGCACAGAAACGAAGACCCAACATACCAATCAATCAATAAATAAATCTTCAAAAAACAATAAAGAATAAAATAAGTAAAATAAAATAAAGCAGAACAGCGACTAAGACCTCATGGAAAGAGCTGATGCCTCCCTTTCTGCGCGGCTACTCAGGGACTTACCTCGAGGCCAGTACTCACGTTGAGTTTCCCTTTAGCTCCAGAGCGTGGCAGGATGAGCTCCACCCCGGCCATCGAAGCACCCGGCTTACCTGGAGAAAACTCATTTTCTTCCCAGAGCCATGCCTACAGTGGCTAGTGGCCTGTCAACAGCAGTCAATTTCAAGTAGCTTCAAGGCAGCATGAATGGAGCTTTCAAAATGGGAAAGCAAGGCTACTTCCATCTGGCCCCCATTTCCACGGGCACACGCAGCATACATCCCTGTGCTTTCTAACAAGTCCAAACAGACACAGGTTACCCAGTGGTGACTTCCCTGAATCAACTCCTCGAAGCAGGGTGTTCTGCAAATAGCGAACTGCCTCAAGCAAGGAACGCCCCAGCTAAGCCTCCGGGCCTGTGGCTCTTCAAAAGCCTGCAGTGTTACACGAGGAACTGGCCTTTAGTTGCAGTCGGAACGCAAGCCGACATTCTCCTGGAGGCAGGGTGACTTCAGGCAGGGGGTCCCAGATGGAATGCGAAGCCGAGGCTTATTCTCAGTGCAGCTCAGACTAGGGCAATGAGTCAGACTTGCACGGAATGTTGGACCTGCTAGAAAGGTGTTCGTCGACCTGTGGGAGTGTTGAGGAAATCAAGCTGTCCTAAGAAAGAGTGCAGTCTGTTGCCCTACACTCGGCATACACAGAGTGGCTCCGAAGGGCTACGGGCCTGGATGTGGCTTGGCAGGCCCACGGGGGCCTGAGGGTACTCAGTGTTCTTGCAGGGAATAGGGTGCCCAAGCGAGTCTCCTTGATGTCCTGCAAAGCGTACTGACGTTAAAATAATGCAGAGCAACGGCTACGGCCTCCTGGAAACTGCTGCACGCCTCCGCTTCTGCATGGCAATTCAGGGCCTTACCTCGAGACAACTGCTCACGCTGAGTGTCCCCTTGGCGACACAGCACGGTAGGATGCTGACTTTCTCCTCGAGCAGAGTGACTTCAGGTATGAGGTCCTCGAAGAATCCTAAGCAGAGTGTTTTCTCATGGCAGCTCAGACGGGGGCCATGAGGAACACTTCCATGGCACGTCGCAGTGGCTAGAAATGTGGTCCTGAGGCTGTTCCAGTGCTCTGGAAATGTAGCTCTCCTTAAGGAACGAGCAGTGTGTTGCCCATCACTCGGCATACACAGACGGCCTCCGAGGGACCGACCTTTGGGCCTCGATGTTGCTCAGCAGGCCCACAGGGGTCTGGAGGTACTCACTGATCTTGGAGGGAAATTGATGCACACCCGAGGGGCCTACGAGTCCTGAAAAGGGTACTTCCTTTAAAATAAAGCAGAACAGGGGCTTCCCTGGTGGCGCAGTGGTTGAGAATCTGCCTGCCAATGCAGGGGACACGGGTTCGAGCCCTGGTCTGGGAGGATCCCACATGCCGCGGAGCAACTGGGCCCGTGAGCCACAAGTACTGAACATGCGCCTCTGGAGCCTGTGCTCCGCGACAAGAGACGCCGCGATAGTGAGAGGCCTACGCACCGCGATCAAGAGTGGCCCCCACTTACCGCAACTGGAGAGAGCCCTAGCACAGAAACGAAGACCCAACATAGCAATCAATCAATCAATCAATAAATCTTCAAAAAACAATAAAGAATAAAATAAGTAAAATAAAATAAAGCAGAACAGCGACTAAGACCTCATGGAAAGAGCTGCATGCCTCCCTTTCTGCGCGGCTACTCAGGGACTTACCTTAAGGCCAGTACTCACGTTGAGTTTCCCTTCAGCTCTAAAGCGTGGCAGGATGAGCTCCACCCCGGCCATCGAAGCACCCGGCTCACCTGGAGAAAGCTCATTTTCTTCCCAGAGCCATGCCTACAGTGGCTAGTGGCCTGTCAACAGCAGTCAATTTCAAGTAGCTTCAAGGCAGCATGAATGGAGCTTTCAAAATGGGAAAGCAAGGCTACTTCCATGTGGCCCCCATTTCCACGGGCACACGCAGCATACATCCCTGTGCTTTCTAACAAGTCCAAACAGACACAGGTTACCCAGTGGTGACTTCCCTGAATCAACTCCTCGAAGCAGGGTGTTCTGCAAATAGCGAACTGCCTCAACCAAGGAACGCCACAGCTAAGCCTCCGGGCCCGTGGCTCTTCAAAAGCCTGCAGTGTTACACGAGGAACTGGCCTTTAGTTGCAGTCGGAACGCAAGCCGACATTCTCCTGGAGGCAGGGTGACTTCAGGCAGGGGGTCCCAGATGGAATGCGAAGCCGAGGCTTATTCTCAGTGCAGCTCAGACTAGGGCAATGAGTCAGACTTGCACGGAATGTTGGACCTGCTAGAAAGGTGTTCGTCGACCTGTGGGAGTGTTGAGGAAATCAAGCTGTCCCAAGAAAGAGTGTAGTCTGTTGCCCTACACTCGGCATACACAGAGTGGCTCCGAAGGACTACGGGCCTGGATGTGGCTTGGCAGGCCCACGGGGGCCTGAGGGTACTCAGTGTTCTTGCAGCGAATACGGTGCCCAAGCGAGGCTCCTTGATGTCCTGCAAAGCGTACTGACGTTAAAATAATGCAGAGCAACGGCTACGGCCTCCTGGAAACTGCTGCACGCCTCCGCTTCTGCATGGCAATTCAGGGCCTTACCTCGAGACAACTGCTCACGCTGAGTGTCTCGCTGGCGACAGAGCATGGTAGGATGCTGACTTTCTCCTCGAGCAGAATGACTTCAGCTACGAGGTCCTCTAAGAATCCTAAGCAGAGTGTTTTCTCATGGCAGCTCAGACGGGGCCATGACGAACACTTCCATGGCACGTCGCACTGGCTAGAAATGTGGTCCTGAGGCTGTTCCAGTGCTTTGGAAATGTAGCTCTCCTTAAGGAAGGAGCAGTGTGTTGCCCATCACTCGGCATACACAGACGGCCTCCGAGGGACCGACCTTTGGGCCTCGATGTTGCTCAGCAGGCCCACAAGGGTCTGGAGGTACTCACTGATCTTGGAGGGAAAATGATGCACACCCGAGGGGCCTACGAGTCCTGAAAAGGGTACTTCCTTTAAAATAAAGCAGAACAGGGGCTTCCCTGGTGGCGCAGTGGTTGAGAATCTGCCTGCCAATGCAGGGGACACGGGTTCGAGCGCTGGTCTGGGAGGATCCCACATGCCGCGGAGCAACTGGGCCCGTGAGCCACAACTACTGAGCATGCGCCTCTGGAGCCTGTGCTCCGCGACAAGAGACGCCGCGATAGTGAGAGGCCTACGCACCGCGATCAAGAGTGGCCCCCACTTACCGCAACTGGAGAGAGCCCTAGCACAGAAACGAAGACCCAACATAGCAATCAATCAATCAATCAATAAATCTTCAAAAAACAATAAAGAATAAAATAAGTAAAATAAAATAAAGCAGAACAGCGACTAAGACCTCATGGAAAGAGCTGCATGCCTCCCTTTCTGCGCGGCTACTCAGGGACTTACCTTAAGGCCAGTACTCACGTTGAGTTTCCCTTCAGCTCTAAAGCGTGGCAGGATGAGCTCCACCCCGGCCATCGAAGCACCCGGCTCACCTGGAGAAAGCTCATTTTCTTCCCAGAGCCATGCCTACAGTGGCTAGTGGCCTGTCAACAGCAGTCAATTTCAAGTAGCTTCAAGGCAGCATGAATGGAGCTTTCAAAATGGGAAAGCAAGGCTACTTCCATGTGGCCCCCATTTCCACGGGCACACGCAGCATACATCCCTGTGCTTTCTAACAAGTCCAAACAGACACAGGTTACCCAGTGGTGACTTCCCTGAATCAACTCCTCGAAGCAGGGTGTTCTGCAAATAGCGAACTGCCTCAACCAAGGAACGCCACAGCTAAGCCTCCGGGCCCGTGGCTCTTCAAAAGCCTGCAGTGTTACACGAGGAACTGGCCTTTAGTTGCAGTCGGAACGCAAGCCGACATTCTCCTGGAGGCAGGGTGACTTCAGGCAGGGGGTCCCAGATGGAATGCGAAGCCGAGGCTTATTCTCAGTGCAGCTCAGACTAGGGCAATGAGTCAGACTTGCACGGAATGTTGGACCTGCTAGAAAGGTGTTCGTCGACCTGTGGGAGTGTTGAGGAAATCAAGCTGTCCCAAGAAAGAGTGTAGTCTGTTGCCCTACACTCGGCATACACAGAGTGGCTCCGAAGGACTACGGGCCTGGATGTGGCTTGGCAGGCCCACGGGGGCCTGAGGGTACTCAGTGTTCTTGCAGGGAATAGGGTGCCCAAGCGAGTCTCCTTGATGTCCTGCAAAGCGTACTGACGTTAAAATAATGCAGAGCAACGGCTACGGCCTCCTGGAAACTGCTGCACGCCTCCGCTTCTGCATGGCAATTCAGGGCCTTACCTCGAGACAACTGCTCATGCTGAGTGTCCCGTTGGCGACACAGCACGGTAGGATGCTGACTTTCTCCTCGAGCAGAATGACTTCAGGTACGAGGTCCTCGAAGAATCCTAAGCAGAGTGTTTTCTCATGGCAGCTCAGACGGGGGCCATGACGAACACTTCCATGGCACGTCGCACTGGCTAGAAATGTGGTCCTGAGGCTGTTCCAGTGCTCTGGAAATGTAGCTCTCCTTAAGGAATGAGCAGTGTGTTGCCCATCACTCGGCATACACAGACGGCCTCCGAGGGACCGACCTTTGGGCCTCGATGTTGCTCAGCAGGCCCACAGGGGTCTGGAGGTACTCACTGATCTTGGAGGGAAATTGATGCACACCCGAGGGGCCTACGAGTCCTCAAAAGGGTACTTCCTTTAAAATAAAGCAGAACAGGGGCTTCCCTGGTGGCGCAGTGGTTGAGAATCTGCCTGCCAATGCAGGGGACACGGGTTCGAGCCCTGGTCTGGGAGGATCCCACATGCCGCGGAGCAACTGGGCCCGTGAGCCACAACTACTGAGCATGCGCCTCTGGAGCCTGTGCTCCGCGACAAGAGAGGCCGCGATAGAGAGAGGCCTACGCACCGCGATCAAGAGTGGCCCCCACTTACCGCAACTGGAGAGAGCTCTAGCACAGAAACGAAGACCCAACATACCAATCAATCAATAAATAAATCTTCAAAAAACAATAAAGAATAAAATAAGTAAAATAAAATAAAGCAGAACAGCGACTAAGACCTCATGGAAAGAGCTGATGCCTCCCTTTCTGCGCGGCTACTCAGGGACTTACCTCGAGGCCAGTACTCACGTTGAGTTTCCCTTTAGCTCCAGAGCGTGGCAGGATGAGCTCCACCCCGGCCATCGAAGCACCCGGCTTACCTGGAGAAAACTCATTTTCTTCCCAGAGCCATGCCTACAGTGGCTAGTGGCCTGTCAACAGCAGTCAATTTCAAGTAGCTTCAAGGCAGCATGAATGGAGCTTTCAAAATGGGAAAGCAAGGCTACTTCCATCTGGCCCCCATTTCCACGGGCACACGCAGCATACATCCCTGTGCTTTCTAACAAGTCCAAACAGACACAGGTTACCCAGTGGTGACTTCCCTGAATCAACTCCTCGAAGCAGGGTGTTCTGCAAATAGCGAACTGCCTCAAGCAAGGAACGCCCCAGCTAAGCCTCCGGGCCTGTGGCTCTTCAAAAGCCTGCAGTGTTACACGAGGAACTGGCCTTTAGTTGCAGTCGGAACGCAAGCCGACATTCTCCTGGAGGCAGGGTGACTTCAGGCAGGGGGTCCCAGATGGAATGCGAAGCCGAGGCTTATTCTCAGTGCAGCTCAGACTAGGGCAATGAGTCAGACTTGCACGGAATGTTGGACCTGCTAGAAAGGTGTTCGTCGACCTGTGGGAGTGTTGAGGAAATCAAGCTGTCCTAAGAAAGAGTGCAGTCTGTTGCCCTACACTCGGCATACACAGAGTGGCTCCGAAGGGCTACGGGCCTGGATGTGGCTTGGCAGGCCCACGGGGGCCTGAGGGTACTCAGTGTTCTTGCAGCGAATACGGTGCCCAAGCGAGGCTCCTAGATGTCCAGCAAAGCGTACTGACGTTAAAATAATGCAGAGAAACGACTACGGCCTCCTGGAAACTGCTGCACGCCTCCGCTTCTGCATGGCAATTCAGGGCCTTACCTCGAGACAACTGCTCACGCTGAGTGTCCCCTTGGCGACACAGCACGGTAGGATGCTGACTTTCTCCTCGAGCAGAGTGACTTCAGGTATGAGGTCCTCGAAGAATCCTAAGCAGAGTGTTTTCTCATGGCAGCTCAGACGGGGGCCATGAGGAACACTTCCATGGCACGTCGCAGTGGCTAGAAATGTGGTCCTGAGGCTGTTCCAGTGCTCTGGAAATGTAGCTCTCCTTAAGGAACGAGCAGTGTGTTGCCCATCACTCGGCATACACAGACGGCCTCCGAGGGACCGACCTTTGGGCCTCGATGTTGCTCAGCAGGCCCACAGGGGTCTGGAGGTACTCACTGATCTTGGAGGGAAATTGATGCACACCCGAGGGGCCTACGAGTCCTGAAAAGGGTACTTCCTTTAAAATAAAGCAGAACAGGGGCTTCCCTGGTGGCGCAGTGGTTGAGAATCTGCCTGCCAATGCAGGGGACACGGGTTCGAGCCCTGGTCTGGGAGGATCCCACATGCCGCGGAGCAACTGGGCCCGTGAGCCACAAGTACTGAACATGCGCCTCTGGAGCCTGTGCTCCGCGACAAGAGACGCCGCGATAGTGAGAGGCCTACGCACCGCGATCAAGAGTGGCCCCCACTTACCGCAACTGGAGAGAGCCCTAGCACAGAAACGAAGACCCAACATAGCAATCAATCAATCAATCAATAAATCTTCAAAAAACAATAAAGAATAAAATAAGTAAAATAAAATAAAGCAGAACAGCGACTAAGACCTCATGGAAAGAGCTGCATGCCTCCCTTTCTGCGCGGCTACTCAGGGACTTACCTTAAGGCCAGTACTCACGTTGAGTTTCCCTTCAGCTCTAAAGCGTGGCAGGATGAGCTCCACCCCGGCCATCGAAGCACCCGGCTCACCTGGAGAAAGCTCATTTTCTTCCCAGAGCCATGCCTACAGTGGCTAGTGGCCTGTCAACAGCAGTCAATTTCAAGTAGCTTCAAGGCAGCATGAATGGAGCTTTCAAAATGGGAAAGCAAGGCTACTTCCATCTGGCCCCCATTTCCACGGGCACACGCAGCATACATCCCTGTGCTTTCTAACAAGTCCAAACAGACACAGGTTACCCAGTGGTGACTTCCCTGAATCAACTCCTCGAAGCAGGGTGTTCTGCAAATAGCGAACTGCCTCAACCAAGGAACGCCACAGCTAAGCCTCCGGGCCCGTGGCTCTTCAAAAGCCTGCAGTGTTACACGAGGAACTGGCCTTTAGTTGCAGTCGGAACGCAAGCCGACATTCTCCTGGAGGCAGGGTGACTTCAGGCAGGGGGTCCCAGATGGAATGCGAAGCCGAGGCTTATTCTCAGTGCAGCTCAGACTAGGGCAATGAGTCAGACTTGCACGGAATGTTGGACCTGCTAGAAAGGTGTTCGTCGACCTGTGGGAGTGTTGAGGAAATCAAGCTGTCCCAAGAAAGAGTGTAGTCTGTTGCCCTACACTCGGCATACACAGAGTGGCTCCGAAGGACTACGGGCCTGGATGTGGCTTGGCAGGCCCACGGGGGCCTGAGGGTACTCAGTGTTCTTGCAGCGAATACGGTGCCCAAGCGAGGCTCCTTGATGTCCTGCAAAGCGTACTGACGTTAAAATAATGCAGAGCAACGGCTACGGCCTCCTGGAAACTGCTGCACGCCTCCGCTTCTGCATGGCAATTCAGGGCCTTACCTCGAGACAACTGCTCACGCTGAGTGTCTCGCTGGCGACAGAGCATGGTAGGATGCTGACTTTCTCCTCGAGCAGAATGACTTCAGCTACGAGGTCCTCTAAGAATCCTAAGCAGAGTGTTTTCTCATGGCAGCTCAGACGGGGCCATGACGAACACTTCCATGGCACGTCGCACTGGCTAGAAATGTGGTCCTGAGGCTGTTCCAGTGCTTTGGAAATGTAGCTCTCCTTAAGGAAGGAGCAGTGTGTTGCCCATCACTCGGCATACACAGACGGCCTCCGAGGGACCGACCTTTGGGCCTCGATGTTGCTCAGCAGGCCCACAAGGGTCTGGAGGTACTCACTGATCTTGGAGGGAAAATGATGCACACCCGAGGGGCCTACGAGTCCTGAAAAGGGTACTTCCTTTAAAATAAAGCAGAACAGGGGCTTCCCTGGTGGCGCAGTGGTTGAGAATCTGCCTGCCAATGCAGGGGACACGGGTTCGAGCGCTGGTCTGGGAGGATCCCACATGCCGCGGAGCAACTGGGCCCGTGAGCCACAACTACTGAGCATGCGCCTCTGGAGCCTGTGCTCCGCGACAAGAGACGCCGCGATAGTGAGAGGCCTACGCACCGCGATCAAGAGTGGCCCCCACTTACCGCAACTGGAGAGAGCCCTAGCACAGAAACGAAGACCCAACATAGCAATCAATCAATCAATCAATAAATCTTCAAAAAACAATAAAGAATAAAATAAGTAAAATAAAATAAAGCAGAACAGCGACTAAGACCTCATGGAAAGAGCTGCATGCCTCCCTTTCTGCGCGGCTACTCAGGGACTTACCTTAAGGCCAGTACTCACGTTGAGTTTCCCTTCAGCTCTAAAGCGTGGCAGGATGAGCTCCACCCCGGCCATCGAAGCACCCGGCTCACCTGGAGAAAGCTCATTTTCTTCCCAGAGCCATGCCTACAGTGGCTAGTGGCCTGTCAACAGCAGTCAATTTCAAGTAGCTTCAAGGCAGCATGAATGGAGCTTTCAAAATGGGAAAGCAAGGCTACTTCCATCTGGCCCCCATTTCCACGGGCACACGCAGCATACATCCCTGTGCTTTCTAACAAGTCCAAACAGACACAGGTTACCCAGTGGTGACTTCCCTGAATCAACTCCTCGAAGCAGGGTGTTCTGCAAATAGCGAACTGCCTCAACCAAGGAACGCCACAGCTAAGCCTCCGGGCCCGTGGCTCTTCAAAAGCCTGCAGTGTTACACGAGGAACTGGCCTTTAGTTGCAGTCGGAACGCAAGCCGACATTCTCCTGGAGGCAGGGTGACTTCAGGCAGGGGGTCCCAGATGGAATGCGAAGCCGAGGCTTATTCTCAGTGCAGCTCAGACTAGGGCAATGAGTCAGACTTGCACGGAATGTTGGACCTGCTAGAAAGGTGTTCGTCGACCTGTGGGAGTGTTGAGGAAATCAAGCTGTCCCAAGAAAGAGTGCAGTCTGTTGCCCTACACTCGGCAAACACAGAGTGGCTCCGAAGGGCTACGGGCCTGGATGTGGCTTGGCAGGCCCACGGGGGCCTGAGGGTACTCAGTGTTCTTGCAGGGAATAGGGTGCCCAAGCGAGGCTCCTTGATGTCCTGCAAAGCGTACTGACGTTAAAATAATGCAGAGCAACGGCTACGGCCTCCTGGAAACTGCTGCACGCCTCCGCTTCTGCATGGCAATTCAGGGCCTTACCTCGAGACAACTGCTCACGCTGAGTGTCTCGCTGGCGACAGAGCATGGTAGGATGCTGACTTTCTCCTCGAGCAGAATGACTTCAGCTACGAGGTCCTCTAAGAATCCTAAGCAGAGTGTTTTCTCATGGCAGCTCAGACGGGGCCATGACGAACACTTCCATGGCACGTCGCACTGGCTAGAAATGTGGTCCTGAGGCTGTTCCAGTGCTTTGGAAATGTAGCTCTCCTTAAGGAAGGAGCAGTGTGTTGCCCATCACTCGGCATACACAGACGGCCTCCGAGGGACCGACCTTTGGGCCTCGATGTTGCTCAGCAGGCCCACAAGGGTCTGGAGGTACTCACTGATCTTGGAGGGAAAATGATGCACACCCGAGGGGCCTACGAGTCCTGAAAAGGGTACTTCCTTTAAAATAAAGCAGAACAGGGGCTTCCCTGGTGGCGCAGTGGTTGAGAATCTGCCTGCCAATGCAGGGGACACGGGTTCGAGCGCTGGTCTGGGAGGATCCCACATGCCGCGGAGCAACTGGGCCCGTGAGCCACAACTACTGAGCATGCGCCTCTGGAGCCTGTGCTCCGCGACAAGAGACGCCGCGATAGTGAGAGGCCTACGCACCGCGATCAAGAGTGGCCCCCACTTACCGCAACTGGAGAGAGCCCTAGCACAGAAACGAAGACCCAACATAGCAATCAATCAATCAATCAATAAATCTTCAAAAAACAATAAAGAATAAAATAAGTAAAATAAAATAAAGCAGAACAGCGACTAAGACCTCATGGAAAGAGCTGCATGCCTCCCTTTCTGCGCGGCTACTCAGGGACTTACCTTAAGGCCAGTACTCACGTTGAGTTTCCCTTCAGCTCTAAAGCGTGGCAGGATGAGCTCCACCCCGGCCATCGAAGCACCCGGCTCACCTGGAGAAAGCTCATTTTCTTCCCAGAGCCATGCCTACAGTGGCTAGTGGCCTGTCAACAGCAGTCAATTTCAAGTAGCTTCAAGGCAGCATGAATGGAGCTTTCAAAATGGGAAAGCAAGGCTACTTCCATGTGGCCCCCATTTCCACGGGCACACGCAGCATACATCCCTGTGCTTTCTAACAAGTCCAAACAGACACAGGTTACCCAGTGGTGACTTCCCTGAATCAACTCCTCGAAGCAGGGTGTTCTGCAAATAGCGAACTGCCTCAACCAAGGAACGCCACAGCTAAGCCTCCGGGCCCGTGGCTCTTCAAAAGCCTGCAGTGTTACACGAGGAACTGGCCTTTAGTTGCAGTCGGAACGCAAGCCGACATTCTCCTGGAGGCAGGGTGACTTCAGGCAGGGGGTCCCAGATGGAATGCGAAGCCGAGGCTTATTCTCAGTGCAGCTCAGACTAGGGCAATGAGTCAGACTTGCACGGAATGTTGGACCTGCTAGAAAGGTGTTCGTCGACCTGTGGGAGTGTTGAGGAAATCAAGCTGTCCCAAGAAAGAGTGCAGTCTGTTGCCCTACACTCGGCAAACACAGAGTGGCTCCGAAGGGCTACGGGCCTGGATGTGGCTTGGCAGGCCCACGGGGGCCTGAGGGTACTCAGTGTTCTTGCAGGGAATAGGGTGCCCAAGCGAGTCTCCTTGATGTCCTGCAAAGCGTACTGACGTTAAAATAATGCAGAGCAACGGCTACGGCCTCCTGGAAACTGCTGCACGCCTCCGCTTCTGCATGGCAATTCAGGGCCTTACCTCGAGACAACTGCTCATGCTGAGTGTCCCGTTGGCGACACAGCACGGTAGGATGCTGACTTTCTCCTCGAGCAGAATGACTTCAGGTACGAGGTCCTCGAAGAATCCTAAGCAGAGTGTTTTCTCATGGCAGCTCAGACGGGGGCCATGACGAACACTTCCATGGCACGTCGCACTGGCTAGAAATGTGGTCCTGAGGCTGTTCCAGTGCTCTGGAAATGTAGCTCTCCTTAAGGAAGGAGCAGTGTGTTGCCCATCACTCGGCATACACAGACGGCCTCCGAGGGACCGACCTTTGGGCCTCGATGTTGCTCAGCAGGCCCACAGGGGTCTGGAGGTACTCACTGATCTTGGAGGGAAATTGATGCACACCCGAGGGGCCTACGAGTCCTCAAAAGGGTACTTCCTTTAAAATAAAGCAGAACAGGGGCTTCCCTGGTGGCGCAGTGGTTGAGAATCTGCCTGCCAATGCAGGGGACACGGGTTCGAGCCCTGGTCTGGGAGGATCCCACATGCCGCGGAGCAACTGGGCCCGTGAGCCACAACTACTGAGCATGCGCCTCTGGAGCCTGTGCTCCGCGACAAGAGAGGCCGCGATAGAGAGAGGCCTACGCACCGCGATCAAGAGTGGCCCCCACTTACCGCAACTGGAGAGAGCTCTAGCACAGAAACGAAGACCCAACATACCAATCAATCAATAAATAAATCTTCAAAAAACAATAAAGAATAAAATAAGTAAAATAAAATAAAGCAGAACAGCGACTAAGACCTCATGGAAAGAGCTGATGCCTCCCTTTCTGCGCGGCTACTCAGGGACTTACCTCGAGGCCAGTACTCACGTTGAGTTTCCCTTTAGCTCCAGAGCGTGGCAGGATGAGCTCCACCCCGGCCATCGAAGCACCCGGCTTACCTGGAGAAAACTCATTTTCTTCCCAGAGCCATGCCTACAGTGGCTAGTGGCCTGTCAACAGCAGTCAATTTCAAGTAGCTTCAAGGCAGCATGAATGGAGCTTTCAAAATGGGAAAGCAAGGCTACTTCCATCTGGCCCCCATTTCCACGGGCACACGCAGCATACATCCCTGTGCTTTCTAACAAGTCCAAACAGACACAGGTTACCCAGTGGTGACTTCCCTGAATCAACTCCTCGAAGCAGGGTGTTCTGCAAATAGCGAACTGCCTCAAGCAAGGAACGCCCCAGCTAAGCCTCCGGGCCTGTGGCTCTTCAAAAGCCTGCAGTGTTACACGAGGAACTGGCCTTTAGTTGCAGTCGGAACGCAAGCCGACATTCTCCTGGAGGCAGGGTGACTTCAGGCAGGGGGTCCCAGATGGAATGCGAAGCCGAGGCTTATTCTCAGTGCAGCTCAGACTAGGGCAATGAGTCAGACTTGCACGGAATGTTGGACCTGCTAGAAAGGTGTTCGTCGACCTGTGGGAGTGTTGAGGAAATCAAGCTGTCCTAAGAAAGAGTGCAGTCTGTTGCCCTACACTCGGCATACACAGAGTGGCTCCGAAGGGCTACGGGCCTGGATGTGGCTTGGCAGGCCCACGGGGGCCTGAGGGTACTCAGTGTTCTTGCAGGGAATAGGGTGCCCAAGCGAGTCTCCTTGATGTCCTGCAAAGCGTACTGACGTTAAAATAATGCAGAGCAACGGCTACGGCCTCCTGGAAACTGCTGCACGCCTCCGCTTCTGCATGGCAATTCAGGGCCTTACCTCGAGACAACTGCTCACGCTGAGTGTCCCCTTGGCGACACAGCACGGTAGGATGCTGACTTTCTCCTCGAGCAGAGTGACTTCAGGTATGAGGTCCTCGAAGAATCCTAAGCAGAGTGTTTTCTCATGGCAGCTCAGACGGGGGCCATGAGGAACACTTCCATGGCACGTCGCAGTGGCTAGAAATGTGGTCCTGAGGCTGTTCCAGTGCTCTGGAAATGTAGCTCTCCTTAAGGAACGAGCAGTGTGTTGCCCATCACTCGGCATACACAGACGGCCTCCGAGGGACCGACCTTTGGGCCTCGATGTTGCTCAGCAGGCCCACAGGGGTCTGGAGGTACTCACTGATCTTGGAGGGAAATTGATGCACACCCGAGGGGCCTACGAGTCCTGAAAAGGGTACTTCCTTTAAAATAAAGCAGAACAGGGGCTTCCCTGGTGGCGCAGTGGTTGAGAATCTGCCTGCCAATGCAGGGGACACGGGTTCGAGCCCTGGTCTGGGAGGATCCCACATGCCGCGGAGCAACTGGGCCCGTGAGCCACAAGTAGTGAACATGCGCCTCTGGAGCCTGTGCTCCGCGACAAGAGACGCCGCGATAGTGAGAGGCCTACGCACCGCGATCAAGAGTGGCCCCCACTTACCGCAACTGGAGAGAGCCCTAGCACAGAAACGAAGACCCAACATAGCAATCAATCAATCAATCAATAAATCTTCAAAAAACAATAAAGAATAAAATAAGTAAAATAAAATAAAGCAGAACAGCGACTAAGACCTCATGGAAAGAGCTGCATGCCTCCCTTTCTGCGCGGCTACTCAGGGACTTACCTTAAGGCCAGTACTCACGTTGAGTTTCCCTTCAGCTCTAAAGCGTGGCAGGATGAGCTCCACCCCGGCCATCGAAGCACCCGGCTCACCTGGAGAAAGCTCATTTTCTTCCCAGAGCCATGCCTACAGTGGCTAGTGGCCTGTCAACAGCAGTCAATTTCAAGTAGCTTCAAGGCAGCATGAATGGAGCTTTCAAAATGGGAAAGCAAGGCTACTTCCATCTGGCCCCCATTTCCACGGGCACACGCAGCATACATCCCTGTGCTTTCTAACAAGTCCAAACAGACACAGGTTACCCAGTGGTGACTTCCCTGAATCAACTCCTCGAAGCAGGGTGTTCTGCAAATAGCGAACTGCCTCAACCAAGGAACGCCACAGCTAAGCCTCCGGGCCCGTGGCTCTTCAAAAGCCTGCAGTGTTACACGAGGAACTGGCCTTTAGTTGCAGTCGGAACGCAAGCCGACATTCTCCTGGAGGCAGGGTGACTTCAGGCAGGGGGTCCCAGATGGAATGCGAAGCCGAGGCTTATTCTCAGTGCAGCTCAGACTAGGGCAATGAGTCAGACTTGCACGGAATGTTGGACCTGCTAGAAAGGTGTTCGTCGACCTGTGGGAGTGTTGAGGAAATCAAGCTGTCCCAAGAAAGAGTGTAGTCTGTTGCCCTACACTCGGCATACACAGAGTGGCTCCGAAGGACTACGGGCCTGGATGTGGCTTGGCAGGCCCACGGGGGCCTGAGGGTACTCAGTGTTCTTGCAGCGAATACGGTGCCCAAGCGAGGCTCCTTGATGTCCTGCAAAGCGTACTGACGTTAAAATAATGCAGAGCAACGGCTACGGCCTCCTGGAAACTGCTGCACGCCTCCGCTTCTGCATGGCAATTCAGGGCCTTACCTCGAGACAACTGCTCACGCTGAGTGTCTTGCTGGCGACAGAGCATGGTAGGATGCTGACTTTCTCCTCGAGCAGAATGACTTCAGCTACGAGGTCCTCTAAGAATCCTAAGCAGAGTGTTTTCTCATGGCAGCTCAGACGGGGCCATGACGAACACTTCCATGGCACGTCGCACTGGCTAGAAATGTGGTCCTGAGGCTGTTCCAGTGCTTTGGAAATGTAGCTCTCCTTAAGGAAGGAGCAGTGTGTTGCCCATCACTCGGCATACACAGACGGCCTCCGAGGGACCGACCTTTGGGCCTCGATGTTGCTCAGCAGGCCCACAAGGGTCTGGAGGTACTCACTGATCTTGGAGGGAAAATGATGCACACCCGAGGGGCCTACGAGTCCTGAAAAGGGTACTTCCTTTAAAATAAAGCAGAACAGGGGCTTCCCTGGTGGCGCAGTGGTTGAGAATCTGCCTGCCAATGCAGGGGACACGGGTTCGAGCGCTGGTCTGGGAGGATCCCACATGCCGCGGAGCAACTGGGCCCGTGAGCCACAACTACTGAGCATGCGCCTCTGGAGCCTGTGCTCCGCGACAAGAGACGCCGCGATAGTGAGAGGCCTACGCACCGCGATCAAGAGTGGCCCCCACTTACCGCAACTGGAGAGAGCCCTAGCACAGAAACGAAGACCCAACATAGCAATCAATCAATCAATCAATAAATCTTCAAAAAACAATAAAGAATAAAATAAGTAAAATAAAATAAAGCAGAACAGCGACTAAGACCTCATGGAAAGAGCTGCATGCCTCCCTTTCTGCGCGGCTACTCAGGGACTTACCTTAAGGCCAGTACTCACGTTGAGTTTCCCTTCAGCTCTAAAGCGTGGCAGGATGAGCTCCACCCCGGCCATCGAAGCACCCGGCTCACCTGGAGAAAGCTCATTTTCTTCCCAGAGCCATGCCTACAGTGGCTAGTGGCCTGTCAACAGCAGTCAATTTCAAGTAGCTTCAAGGCAGCATGAATGGAGCTTTCAAAATGGGAAAGCAAGGCTACTTCCATGTGGCCCCCATTTCCACGGGCACACGCAGCATACATCCCTGTGCTTTCTAACAAGTCCAAACAGACACAGGTTACCCAGTGGTGACTTCCCTGAATCAACTCCTCGAAGCAGGGTGTTCTGCAAATAGCGAACTGCCTCAACCAAGGAACGCCACAGCTAAGCCTCCGGGCCCGTGACTCTTCAAAAGCCTGCAGTGTTACACGAGGAACTGGCCTTTAGTTGCAGTCGGAACGCAAGCCGACATTCTCCTGGAGGCAGGGTGACTTCAGGCAGGGGGTCCCAGATGGAATGCGAAGCCGAGGCTTATTCTCAGTGCAGCTCAGACTAGGGCAATGAGTCAGACTTGCACGGAATGTTGGACCTGCTAGAAAGGTGTTCGTCGACCTGTGGGAGTGTTGAGGAAATCAAGCTGTCCCAAGAAAGAGTGCAGTCTGTTGCCCTACACTCGGCAAACACAGAGTGGCTCCGAAGGGCTACGGGCCTGGATGTGGCTTGGCAGGCCCACGGGGGCCTGAGGGTACTCAGTGTTCTTGCAGGGAATAGGGTGCCCAAGCGAGTCTCCTTGATGTCCTGCAAAGCGTACTGACGTTAAAATAATGCAGAGCAACGGCTACGGCCTCCTGGAAACTGCTGCACGCCTCCGCTTCTGCATGGCAATTCAGGGCCTTACCTCGAGACAACTGCTCACGCTGAGTGTCTCGCTGGCGACAGAGCATGGTAGGATGCTGACTTTCTCCTCGAGCAGAATGACTTCAGCTACGAGGTCCTCTAAGAATCCTAAGCAGAGTGTTTTCTCATGGCAGCTCAGACGGGGCCATGACGAACACTTCCATGGCACGTCGCACTGGCTAGAAATGTGGTCCTGAGGCTGTTCCAGTGCTTTGGAAATGTAGCTCTCCTTAAGGAAGGAGCAGTGTGTTGCCCATCACTCGGCATACACAGACGGCCTCCGAGGGACCGACCTTTGGGCCTCGATGTTGCTCAGCAGGCCCACAAGGGTCTGGAGGTACTCACTGATCTTGGAGGGAAAATGATGCACACCCGAGGGGCCTACGAGTCCTGAAAAGGGTACTTCCTTTAAAATAAAGCAGAACAGGGGCTTCCCTGGTGGCGCAGTGGTTGAGAATCTGCCTGCCAATGCAGGGGACACGGGTTCGAGCGCTGGTCTGGGAGGATCCCACATGCCGCGGAGCAACTGGGCCCGTGAGCCACAACTACTGAGCATGCGCCTCTGGAGCCTGTGCTCCGCGACAAGAGACGCCGCGATAGTGAGAGGCCTACGCACCGCGATCAAGAGTGGCCCCCACTTACCGCAACTGGAGAGAGCCCTAGCACAGAAACGAAGACCCAACATAGCAATCAATCAATCAATCAATAAATCTTCAAAAAACAATAAAGAATAAAATAAGTAAAATAAAATAAAGCAGAACAGCGACTAAGACCTCATGGAAAGAGCTGCATGCCTCCCTTTCTGCGCGGCTACTCAGGGACTTACCTTAAGGCCAGTACTCACGTTGAGTTTCCCTTCAGCTCTAAAGCGTGGCAGGATGAGCTCCACCCCGGCCATCGAAGCACCCGGCTCACCTGGAGAAAGCTCATTTTCTTCCCAGAGCCATGCCTACAGTGGCTAGTGGCCTGTCAACAGCAGTCAATTTCAAGTAGCTTCAAGGCAGCATGAATGGAGCTTTCAAAATGGGAAAGCAAGGCTACTTCCATGTGGCCCCCATTTCCACGGGCACACGCAGCATACATCCCTGTGCTTTCTAACAAGTCCAAACAGACACAGGTTACCCAGTGGTGACTTCCCTGAATCAACTCCTCGAAGCAGGGTGTTCTGCAAATAGCGAACTGCCTCAACCAAGGAACGCCACAGCTAAGCCTCCGGGCCCGTGGCTCTTCAAAAGCCTGCAGTGTTACACGAGGAACTGGCCTTTAGTTGCAGTCGGAACGCAAGCCGACATTCTCCTGGAGGCAGGGTGACTTCAGGCAGGGGGTCCCAGATGGAATGCGAAGCCGAGGCTTATTCTCAGTGCAGCTCAGACTAGGGCAATGAGTCAGACTTGCACGGAATGTTGGACCTGCTAGAAAGGTGTTCGTCGACCTGTGGGAGTGTTGAGGAAATCAAGCTGTCCCAAGAAAGAGTGCAGTCTGTTGCCCTACACTCGGCAAACACAGAGTGGCTCCGAAGGGCTACGGGCCTGGATGTGGCTTGGCAGGCCCACGGGGGCCTGAGGGTACTCAGTGTTCTTGCAGGGAATAGGGTGCCCAAGCGAGTCTCCTTGATGTCCTGCAAAGCGTACTGACGTTAAAATAATGCAGAGCAACGGCTACGGCCTCCTGGAAACTGCTGCACGCCTCCGCTTCTGCATGGCAATTCAGGGCCTTACCTCGAGACAACTGCTCATGCTGAGTGTCCCGTTGGCGACACAGCACGGTAGGATGCTGACTTTCTCCTCGAGCAGAATGACTTCAGGTACGAGGTCCTCGAAGAATCCTAAGCAGAGTGTTTTCTCATGGCAGCTCAGACGGGGGCCATGACGAACACTTCCATGGCACGTCGCACTGGCTAGAAATGTGGTCCTGAGGCTGTTCCAGTGCTCTGGAAATGTAGCTCTCCTTAAGGAAGGAGCAGTGTGTTGCCCATCACTCGGCATACACAGACGGCCTCCGAGGGACCGACCTTTGGGCCTCGATGTTGCTCAGCAGGCCCACAGGGGTCTGGAGGTACTCACTGATCTTGGAGGGAAATTGATGCACACCCGAGGGGCCTACGAGTCCTGAAAAGGGTACTTCCTTTAAAATAAAGCAGAACAGGGGCTTCCCTGGTGGCGCAGTGGTTGAGAATCTGCCTGCCAATGCAGGGGACACGGGTTCGAGCCCTGGTCTGGGAGGATCCCACATGCCGCGGAGCAACTGGGCCCGTGAGCCACAACTACTGAGCATGCGCCTCTGGAGCCTGTGCTCCGCGACAAGAGAGGCCGCGATAGAGAGAGGCCTACGCACCGCGATCAAGAGTGGCCCCCACTTACCGCAACTGGAGAGAGCTCTAGCACAGAAACGAAGACCCAACATACCAATCAATCAATAAATAAATCTTCAAAAAACAATAAAGAATAAAATAAGTAAAATAAAATAAAGCAGAACAGCGACTAAGACCTCATGGAAAGAGCTGATGCCTCCCTTTCTGCGCGGCTACTCAGGGACTTACCTCGAGGCCAGTACTCACGTTGAGTTTCCCTTTAGCTCCAGAGCGTGGCAGGATGAGCTCCACCCCGGCCATCGAAGCACCCGGCTTACCTGGAGAAAACTCATTTTCTTCCCAGAGCCATGCCTACAGTGGCTAGTGGCCTGTCAACAGCAGTCAATTTCAAGTAGCTTCAAGGCAGCATGAATGGAGCTTTCAAAATGGGAAAGCAAGGCTACTTCCATCTGGCCCCCATTTCCACGGGCACACGCAGCATACATCCCTGTGCTTTCTAACAAGTCCAAACAGACACAGGTTACCCAGTGGTGACTTCCCTGAATCAACTCCTCGAAGCAGGGTGTTCTGCAAATAGCGAACTGCCTCAAGCAAGGAACGCCCCAGCTAAGCCTCCGGGCCTGTGGCTCTTCAAAAGCCTGCAGTGTTACACGAGGAACTGGCCTTTAGTTGCAGTCGGAACGCAAGCCGACATTCTCCTGGAGGCAGGGTGACTTCAGGCAGGGGGTCCCAGATGGAATGCGAAGCCGAGGCTTATTCTCAGTGCAGCTCAGACTAGGGCAATGAGTCAGACTTGCACGGAATGTTGGACCTGCTAGAAAGGTGTTCGTCGACCTGTGGGAGTGTTGAGGAAATCAAGCTGTCCTAAGAAAGAGTGCAGTCTGTTGCCCTACACTCGGCATACACAGAGTGGCTCCGAAGGGCTACGGGCCTGGATGTGGCTTGGCAGGACCACGGGGGCCTGAGGGTACTCAGTGTTCTTGCAGCGAATACGGTGCCCAAGCGAGGCTCCTAGATGTCCAGCAAAGCGTACTGACGTTAAAATAATGCAGAGAAACGACTACGGCCTCCTGGAAACTGCTGCACGCCTCCGCTTCTGCATGGCAATTCAGGGCCTTACCTCGAGACAACTGCTCACGCTGAGTGTCCCCTTGGCGACACAGCACGGTAGGATGCTGACTTTCTCCTCGAGCAGAGTGACTTCAGGTATGAGGTCCTCGAAGAATCCTAAGCAGAGTGTTTTCTCATGGCAGCTCAGACGGGGGCCATGAGGAACACTTCCATGGCACGTCGCACTGGCTAGAAATGTGGTCCTGAGGCTGTTCCAGTGCTCTGGAAATGTAGCTCTCCTTAAGGAACGAGCAGTGTGTTGCCCATCACTCGGCATACACAGACGGCCTCCGAGGGACCGACCTTTGGGCCTCGATGTTGCTCAGCAGGCCCACAGGGGTCTGGAGGTACTCACTGATCTTGGAGGGAAATTGATGCACACCCGAGGGGCCTACGAGTCCTCAAAAGGGTACTTCCTTTAAAATAAAGCAGAACAGGGGCTTCCCTGGTGGCGCAGTGGTTGAGAATCTGCCTGCCAATGCAGGGGACACGGGTTCGAGCCCTGGTCTGGGAGGATCCCACATGCCGCGGAGCAACTGGGCCCGTGAGCCACAACTACTGAGCATGCGCCTCTGGAGCCTGTGCTCCATGACAAGAGGCCGCGATAGTGAGAGGCCTACGCGCCGCGATCAAGAGTGGCCCCCACTTACCGCAACTGGAGAGAGCCCTAGCACAGAAACGAAGACCCAACATAGCAATCAATCAATCAATAAACAAATCTTGAAAAAACAATAAAGAATAAAATAAGTAAAATAAAATAAAGCAGAACAGCGACTAAGACCTCATGGAAAGAGCTGCATGCCTCCCTTTCTGCGCGGCTACTCAGGGACTTACCTCGGGGCCAGTACTCACGTTGAGTTTCCCTTTAGCTCCAGAGCGTGGCAGGATGAGCTCCACCCCGGCCATCGAAGCAGCCGGCTCACCTGGAGAAAGCTCATTTTCTTCCCAGAGCCATGCCTACAGTGGCTAGTGGCCTGTCAACAGCAGTCAATTTCAAGTAGCTTCAAGGCAGCATGAATGGAGCTTTCAAAATGGGAAAGCAAGGCTACTTCCATGTGGCCCCCATTTCCACGGGCACACGCAGCATACATCCCTGTGCTTTCTAACAAATCCAAACAGACACAGGTTACCCAGTGGTGACTTCCCTGAATCAACTCCTCGAAGCAGGGTGTTCTGCAAATAGCGAACTGCCTCAACCAAGGAACGCCCCAGCTAAGCCTCCGGGCCTGTGGCTCTTCAAAAGCCTGCAGTGTTACACGAGGAACTGGCCTTTAGTTGCAGTCGGAACGCAAGCCGACATTCTCCTGGAGGCAGGGTGACTTCAGGCAGGGGGTCCCAGATGGAATGCGAAGCCGAGGCTTATTCTCAGTGCAGCTCAGACTAGGGCAATGAGTCAGACTTGCACGGAATGTTGGACCTGCTAGAAAGGTGTTCGTCGACCTGTGGGAGTGTTGAGGAAATCAAGCTGTCCCAAGAAAGAGTGCAATCTGTTGCCCTACACTCGGCAAACACAGAGTGGCTCCGAAGGGCTACGGGCCTGGATGTGGCTTGGCAGGCCCACGGGGGCCTGAGGGTACTCAGTGTTCTTGCAGCGAATACGGTGCCCAAGCGAGGCTCCTAGATGTCCAGCAAAGCGTACTGACGTTAAAATAATGCAGAGAAACGACTACGGCCTCCTGGAAACTGCTGCACGCCTCCGCTTCTGCATGGCAATTCAGGGCCTTACCTCGAGACAACTGCTCACGCTGAGTGTCCCCTTGGCGACACAGCACGGTAGGATGCTGACTTTCTCCTCGAGCAGAGTGACTTCAGGTATGAGGTCCTCGAAGAATCCTAAGCAGAGTGTTTTCTCATGGCAGCTCAGACGGGGGCCATGAGGAACACTTCCATGGCACGTCGCAGTGGCTAGAAATGTGGTCCTGAGGCTGTTCCAGTGCTCTGGAAATGTAGCTCTCCTTAAGGAACGAGCAGTGTGTTGCCCATCACTCGGCATACACAGACGGCCTCCGAGGGACCGACCTTTGGGCCTCGATGTTGCTCAGCAGGCCCACAGGGGTCTGGAGGTACTCACTGATCTTGGAGGGAAATTGATGCACACCCGAGGGGCCTACGAGTCCTGAAAAGGGTACTTCCTTTAAAATAAAGCAGAACAGGGGCTTCCCTGGTGGCGCAGTGGTTGAGAATCTGCCTGCCAATGCAGGGGACACGGGTTCGAGCCCTGGTCTGGGAGGATCCCACATGCCGCGGAGCAACTGGGCCCGTGAGCCACAAGTACTGAACATGCGCCTCTGGAGCCTGTGCTCCGCGACAAGAGACGCCGCGATAGTGAGAGGCCTACGCACCGCGATCAAGAGTGGCCCCCACTTACCGCAACTGGAGAGAGCCCTAGCACAGAAACGAAGACCCAACATAGCAATCAATCAATCAATCAATAAATCTTCAAAAAACAATAAAGAATAAAATAAGTAAAATAAAATAAAGCAGAACAGCGACTAAGACCTCATGGAAAGAGCTGCATGCCTCCCTTTCTGCGCGGCTACTCAGGGACTTACCTTAAGGCCAGTACTCACGTTGAGTTTCCCTTCAGCTCTAAAGCGTGGCAGGATGAGCTCCACCCCGGCCATCGAAGCACCCGGCTCACCTGGAGAAAGCTCATTTTCTTCCCAGAGCCATGCCTACAGTGGCTAGTGGCCTGTCAACAGCAGTCAATTTCAAGTAGCTTCAAGGCAGCATGAATGGAGCTTTCAAAATGGGAAAGCAAGGCTACTTCCATCTGGCCCCCATTTCCACGGGCACACGCAGCATACATCCCTGTGCTTTCTAACAAGTCCAAACAGACACAGGTTACCCAGTGGTGACTTCCCTGAATCAACTCCTCGAAGCAGGGTGTTCTGCAAATAGCGAACTGCCTCAAGCAAGGAACGCCCCAGCTAAGCCTCCGGGCCCGTGGCTCTTCAAAAGCCTGCAGTGTTACACGAGGAACTGGCCTTTAGTTGCAGTCGGAACGCAAGCCGACATTCTCCTGGAGGCAGGGTGACTTCAGGCAGGGGGTCCCAGATGGAATGCGAAGCCGAGGCTTATTCTCAGTGCAGCTCAGACTAGGGCAATGAGTCAGACTTGCACGGAATGTTGGACCTGCTAGAAAGGTGTTCGTCGACCTGTGGGAGTGTTGAGGAAATCAAGCTGTCCCAAGAAAGAGTGTAGTCTGTTGCCCTACACTCGGCATACACAGAGTGGCTCCGAAGGACTACGGGCCTGGATGTGGCTTGGCAGGCCCACGGGGGCCTGAGGGTACTCAGTGTTCTTGCAGCGAATACGGTGCCCAAGCGAGGCTCCTTGATGTCCTGCAAAGCGTACTGACGTTAAAATAATGCAGAGAAACGGCTACGGCCTCCTGGAAACTGCTGCACGCCTCCGCTTCTGCATGGCAATTCAGGGCCTTACCTCGAGACAACTGCTCACGCTGAGTGTCTCGCTGGTGACAGAGCATGGTAGGATGCTGACTTTCTCCTCGAGCAGAATGACTTCAGCTACGAGGTCCTCTAAGAATCCTAAGCAGAGTGTTTTCTCATGGCAGCTCAGACGGGGCCATGACGAACACTTCCATGGCACGTCGCACTGGCTAGAAATGTGGTCCTGAGGCTGTTCCAGTGCTTTGGAAATGTAGCTCTCCTTAAGGAAGGAGCAGTGTGTTGCCCATCACTCGGCATACACAGACGGCCTCCGAGGGACCGACCTTTGGGCCTCGATGTTGCTCAGCAGGCCCACAAGGGTCTGGAGGTACTCACTGATCTTGGAGGGAAAATGATGCACACCCGAGGGGCCTACGAGTCCTGAAAAGGGTACTTCCTTTAAAATAAAGCAGAACAGGGGCTTCCCTGGTGGCGCAGTGGTTGAGAATCTGCCTGCCAATGCAGGGGACACGGGTTCGAGCGCTGGTCTGGGAGGATCCCACATGCCGCGGAGCAACTGGGCCCGTGAGCCACAACTACTGAGCATGCGCCTCTGGAGCCTGTGCTCCGCGACAAGAGACGCCGCGATAGTGAGAGGCCTACGCACCGCGATCAAGAGTGGCCCCCACTTACCGCAACTGGAGAGAGCCCTAGCACAGAAACGAAGACCCAACATAGCAATCAATCAATCAATCAATAAATCTTCAAAAAACAATAAAGAATAAAATAAGTAAAATAAAATAAAGCAGAACAGCGACTAAGACCTCATGGAAAGAGCTGCATGCCTCCCTTTCTGCGCGGCTACTCAGGGACTTACCTTAAGGCCAGTACTCACGTTGAGTTTCCCTTCAGCTCTAAAGCGTGGCAGGATGAGCTCCACCCCGGCCATCGAAGCACCCGGCTCACCTGGAGAAAGCTCATTTTCTTCCCAGAGCCATGCCTACAGTGGCTAGTGGCCTGTCAACAGCAGTCAATTTCAAGTAGCTTCAAGGCAGCATGAATGGAGCTTTCAAAATGGGAAAGCAAGGCTACTTCCATGTGGCCCCCATTTCCACGGGCACACGCAGCATACATCCCTGTGCTTTCTAACAAGTCCAAACAGACACAGGTTACCCAGTGGTGACTTCCCTGAATCAACTCCTCGAAGCAGGGTGTTCTGCAAATAGCGAACTGCCTCAACCAAGGAACGCCACAGCTAAGCCTCCGGGCCCGTGGCTCTTCAAAAGCCTGCAGTGTTACACGAGGAACTGGCCTTTAGTTGCAGTCGGAACGCAAGCCGACATTCTCCTGGAGGCAGGGTGACTTCAGGCAGGGGGTCCCAGATGGAATGCGAAGCCGAGGCTTATTCTCAGTGCAGCTCAGACTAGGGCAATGAGTCAGACTTGCACGGAATGTTGGACCTGCTAGAAAGGTGTTCGTCGACCTGTGGGAGTGTTGAGGAAATCAAGCTGTCCCAAGAAAGAGTGCAGTCTGTTGCCCTACACTCGGCAAACACAGAGTGGCTCCGAAGGGCTACGGGCCTGGATGTGGCTTGGCAGGCCCACGGGGGCCTGAGGGTACTCAGTGTTCTTGCAGGGAATAGGGTGCCCAAGCGAGTCTCCTTGATGTCCTGCAAAGCGTACTGACGTTAAAATAATGCAGAGCAACGGCTACGGCCTCCTGGAAACTGCTGCACGCCTCCGCTTCTGCATGGCAATTCAGGGCCTTACCTCGAGACAACTGCTCATGCTGAGTGTCCCGTTGGCGACACAGCACGGTAGGATGCTGACTTTCTCCTCGAGCAGAATGACTTCAGGTACGAGGTCCTCGAAGAATCCTAAGCAGAGTGTTTTCTCATGGCAGCTCAGACGGGGGCCATGACGAACACTTCCATGGCACGTCGCACTGGCTAGAAATGTGGTCCTGAGGCTGTTCCAGTGCTCTGGAAATGTAGCTCTCCTTAAGGAAGGAGCAGTGTGTTGCCCATCACTCGGCATACACAGACGGCCTCCGAGGGACCGACCTTTGGGCCTCGATGTTGCTCAGCAGGCCCACAGGGGTCTGGAGGTACTCACTGATCTTGGAGGGAAATTGATGCACACCCGAGGGGCCTACGAGTCCTGAAAAGGGTACTTCCTTTAAAATAAAGCAGAACAGGGGCTTCCCTGGTGGCGCAGTGGTTGAGAATCTGCCTGCCAATGCAGGGGACACGGGTTCGAGCCCTGGTCTGGGAGGATCCCACATGCCGCGGAGCAACTGGGCCCGTGAGCCACAACTACTGAGCATGCGCCTCTGGAGCCTGTGCTCCATGACAAGAGGCCGCGATAGTGAGAGGCCTACGCGCCGCGATCAAGAGTGGCCCCCACTTACCGCAACTGGAGAGAGCCCTAGCACAGAAACGAAGACCCAACATAGCAATCAATCAATCAATAAACAAATCTTGAAAAAACAATAAAGAATAAAATAAGTAAAATAAAATAAAGCAGAACAGCGACTAAGACCTCATGGAAAGAGCTGCATGCCTCCCTTTCTGCGCGGCTACTCAGGGACTTACCTCGGGGCCAGTACTCACGTTGAGTTTCCCTTTAGCTCCAGAGCGTGGCAGGATGAGCTCCACCCCGGCCATCGAAGCAGCCGGCTCACCTGGAGAAAGCTCATTTTCTTCCCAGAGCCATGCCTACAGTGGCTAGTGGCCTGTCAACAGCAGTCAATTTCAAGTAGCTTCAAGGCAGCATGAATGGAGCTTTCAAAATGGGAAAGCAAGGCTACTTCCATGTGGCCCCCATTTCCACGGGCACACGCAGCATACATCCCTGTGCTTTCTAACAAATCCAAACAGACACAGGTTACCCAGTGGTGACTTCCCTGAATCAACTCCTCGAAGCAGGGTGTTCTGCAAATAGCGAACTGCCTCAACCAAGGAACGCCCCAGCTAAGCCTCCGGGCCCATGGCTCTTCAAAAGCCTGCAGTGTTACACGAGGAACTGGCCTTTAGTTGCAGTCGGAACGCAAGCCGACATTCTCCTGGAGGCAGGGTGACTTCAGGCAGGGGGTCCCAGATGGAATGCGAAGCCGAGGCTTATTCTCAGTGCAGCTCAGACTAGGGCAATGAGTCAGACTTGCACGGAATGTTGGACCTGCTAGAAAGGTGTTCGTCGACCTGTGGGAGTGTTGAGGAAATCAAGCTGTCCCAAGAAAGAGTGCAATCTGTTGCCCTACACTCGGCAAACACAGAGTGGCTCCGAAGGGCTACGGGCCTGGATGTGGCTTGGCAGGCCCACGGGGGCCTGAGGGTACTCAGTGTTCTTGCAGCGAATACGGTGCCCAAGCGAGGCTCCTAGATGTCCAGCAAAGCGTACTGACGTTAAAATAATGCAGAGAAACGACTACGGCCTCCTGGAAACTGCTGCACGCCTCCGCTTCTGCATGGCAATTCAGGGCCTTACCTCGAGACAACTGCTCATGCTGAGTGTCCCCTTGGCGACACAGCACGGTAGGATGCTGACTTTCTCCTCGAGCAGAGTGACTTCAGGTATGAGGTCCTCGAAGAATCCTAAGCAGAGTGTTTTCTCATGGCAGCTCAGACGGGGGCCATGAGGAACACTTCCATGGCACGTCGCAGTGGCTAGAAATGTGGTCCTGAGGCTGTTCCAGTGCTCTGGAAATGTAGCTCTCCTTAAGGAACGAGCAGTGTGTTGCCCATCACTCGGCATACACAGACGGCCTCCGAGGGACCGACCTTTGGGCCTCGATGTTGCTCAGCAGGCCCACAGGGGTCTGGAGGTACTCACTGATCTTGGAGGGAAATTGATGCACACCCGAGGGGCCTACGAGTCCTGAAAAGGGTACTTCCTTTAAAATAAAGCAGAACAGGGGCTTCCCTGGTGGCGCAGTGGTTGAGAATCTGCCTGCCAATGCAGGGGACACGGGTTCGAGCCCTGGTCTGGGAGGATCCCACATGCCGCGGAGCAACTGGGCCCGTGAGCCACAAGTACTGAACATGCGCCTCTGGAGCCTGTGCTCCGCGACAAGAGACGCCGCGATAGTGAGAGGCCTACGCACCGCGATCAAGAGTGGCCCCCACTTACCGCAACTGGAGAGAGCCCTAGCACAGAAACGAAGACCCAACATAGCAATCAATCAATCAATCAATAAATCTTCAAAAAACAATAAAGAATAAAATAAGTAAAATAAAATAAAGCAGAACAGCGACTAAGACCTCATGGAAAGAGCTGCATGCCTCCCTTTCTGCGCGGCTACTCAGGGACTTACCTTAAGGCCAGTACTCACGTTGAGTTTCCCTTCAGCTCTAAAGCGTGGCAGGATGAGCTCCACCCCGGCCATCGAAGCACCCGGCTCACCTGGAGAAAGCTCATTTTCTTCCCAGAGCCATGCCTACAGTGGCTAGTGGCCTGTCAACAGCAGTCAATTTCAAGTAGCTTCAAGGCAGCATGAATGGAGCTTTCAAAATGGGAAAGCAAGGCTACTTCCATCTGGCCCCCATTTCCACGGGCACACGCAGCATACATCCCTGTGCTTTCTAACAAGTCCAAACAGACACAGGTTACCCAGTGGTGACTTCCCTGAATCAACTCCTCGAAGCAGGGTGTTCTGCAAATAGCGAACTGCCTCAAGCAAGGAACGCCCCAGCTAAGCCTCCGGGCCCGTGGCTCTTCAAAAGCCTGCAGTGTTACACGAGGAACTGGCCTTTAGTTGCAGTCGGAACGCAAGCCGACATTCTCCTGGAGGCAGGGTGACTTCAGGCAGGGGGTCCCAGATGGAATGCGAAGCCGAGGCTTATTCTCAGTGCAGCTCAGACTAGGGCAATGAGTCAGACTTGCACGGAATGTTGGACCTGCTAGAAAGGTGTTCGTCGACCTGTGGGAGTGTTGAGGAAATCAAGCTGTCCCAAGAAAGAGTGTAGTCTGTTGCCCTACACTCGGCATACACAGAGTGGCTCCGAAGGACTACGGGCCTGGATGTGGCTTGGCAGGCCCACGGGGGCCTGAGGGTACTCAGTGTTCTTGCAGCGAATACGGTGCCCAAGCGAGGCTCCTTGATGTCCTGCAAAGCGTACTGACGTTAAAATAATGCAGAGAAACGGCTACGGCCTCCTGGAAACTGCTGCACGCCTCCGCTTCTGCATGGCAATTCAGGGCCTTACCTCGAGACAACTGCTCACGCTGAGTGTCTCGCTGGCGACAGAGCATGGTAGGATGCTGACTTTCTCCTCGAGCAGAATGACTTCAGCTACGAGGTCCTCTAAGAATCCTAAGCAGAGTGTTTTCTCATGGCAGCTCAGACGGGGCCATGACGAACACTTCCATGGCACGTCGCACTGGCTAGAAATGTGGTCCTGAGGCTGTTCCAGTGCTTTGGAAATGTAGCTCTCCTTAAGGAAGGAGCAGTGTGTTGCCCATCACTCGGCATACACAGACGGCCTCCGAGGGACCGACCTTTGGGCCTCGATGTTGCTCAGCAGGCCCACAAGGGTCTGGAGGTACTCACTGATCTTGGAGGGAAAATGATGCACACCCGAGGGGCCTACGAGTCCTGAAAAGGGTACTTCCTTTAAAATAAAGCAGAACAGGGGCTTCCCTGGTGGCGCAGTGGTTGAGAATCTGCCTGCCAATGCAGGGGACACGGGTTCGAGCGCTGGTCTGGGAGGATCCCACATGCCGCGGAGCAACTGGGCCCGTGAGCCACAACTACTGAGCATGCGCCTCTGGAGCCTGTGCTCCGCGACAAGAGACGCCGCGATAGTGAGAGGCCTACGCACCGCGATCAAGAGTGGCCCCCACTTACCGCAACTGGAGAGAGCCCTAGCACAGAAACGAAGACCCAACATAGCAATCAATCAATCAATCAATAAATCTTCAAAAAACAATAAAGAATAAAATAAGTAAAATAAAATAAAGCAGAACAGCGACTAAGACCTCATGGAAAGAGCTGCATGCCTCCCTTTCTGCGCGGCTACTCAGGGACTTACCTTAAGGCCAGTACTCACGTTGAGTTTCCCTTCAGCTCTAAAGCGTGGCAGGATGAGCTCCACCCCGGCCATCGAAGCACCCGGCTCACCTGGAGAAAGCTCATTTTCTTCCCAGAGCCATGCCTACAGTGGCTAGTGGCCTGTCAACAGCAGTCAATTTCAAGTAGCTTCAAGGCAGCATGAATGGAGCTTTCAAAATGGGAAAGCAAGGCTACTTCCATGTGGCCCCCATTTCCACGGGCACACGCAGCATACATCCCTGTGCTTTCTAACAAGTCCAAACAGACACAGGTTACCCAGTGGTGACTTCCCTGAATCAACTCCTCGAAGCAGGGTGTTCTGCAAATAGCGAACTGCCTCAACCAAGGAACGCCACAGCTAAGCCTCCGGGCCCGTGGCTCTTCAAAAGCCTGCAGTGTTACACGAGGAACTGGCCTTTAGTTGCAGTCGGAACGCAAGCCGACATTCTCCTGGAGGCAGGGTGACTTCAGGCAGGGGGTCCCAGATGGAATGCGAAGCCGAGGCTTATTCTCAGTGCAGCTCAGACTAGGGCAATGAGTCAGACTTGCACGGAATGTTGGACCTGCTAGAAAGGTGTTCGTCGACCTGTGGGAGTGTTGAGGAAATCAAGCTGTCCCAAGAAAGAGTGCAGTCTGTTGCCCTACACTCGGCAAACACAGAGTGGCTCCGAAGGGCTACGGGCCTGGATGTGGCTTGGCAGGCCCACGGGGGCCTGAGGGTACTCAGTGTTCTTGCAGGGAATAGGGTGCCCAAGCGAGTCTCCTTGATGTCCTGCAAAGCGTACTGACGTTAAAATAATGCAGAGCAACGGCTACGGCCTCCTGGAAACTGCTGCACGCCTCCGCTTCTGCATGGCAATTCAGGGCCTTACCTCGAGACAACTGCTCATGCTGAGTGTCCCGTTGGCGACACAGCACGGTAGGATGCTGACTTTCTCCTCGAGCAGAATGACTTCAGGTACGAGGTCCTCGAAGAATCCTAAGCAGAGTGTTTTCTCATGGCAGCTCAGACGGGGGCCATGACGAACACTTCCATGGCACGTCGCACTGGCTAGAAATGTGGTCCTGAGGCTGTTCCAGTGCTCTGGAAATGTAGCTCTCCTTAAGGAAGGAGCAGTGTGTTGCCCATCACTCGGCATACACAGACGGCCTCCGAGGGACCGACCTTTGGGCCTCGATGTTGCTCAGCAGGCCCACAGGGGTCTGGAGGTACTCACTGATCTTGGAGGGAAATTGATGCACACCCGAGGGGCCTACGAGTCCTGAAAAGGGTACTTCCTTTAAAATAAAGCAGAACAGGGGCTTCCCTGGTGGCGCAGTGGTTGAGAATCTGCCTGCCAATGCAGGGGACACGGGTTCGAGCCCTGGTCTGGGAGGATCCCACATGCCGCGGAGCAACTGGGCCCGTGAGCCACAACTACTGAGCATGCGCCTCTGGAGCCTGTGCTCCGCGACAAGAGAGGCCGCGATAGAGAGAGGCCTACGCACCGCGATCAAGAGTGGCCCCCACTTACCGCAACTGGAGAGAGCTCTAGCACAGAAACGAAGACCCAACATACCAATCAATCAATAAATAAATCTTCAAAAAACAATAAAGAATAAAATAAGTAAAATAAAATAAAGCAGAACAGCGACTAAGACCTCATGGAAAGAGCTGATGCCTCCCTTTCTGCGCGGCTACTCAGGGACTTACCTCGAGGCCAGTACTCACGTTGAGTTTCCCTTTAGCTCCAGAGCGTGGCAGGATGAGCTCCACCCCGGCCATCGAAGCACCCAGCTTACCTGGAGAAAACTCATTTTCTTCCCAGAGCCATGCCTACAGTGGCTAGTGGCCTGTCAACAGCAGTCAATTTCAAGTAGCTTCAAGGCAGCATGAATGGAGCTTTCAAAATGGGAAAGCAAGGCTACTTCCATCTGGCCCCCATTTCCACGGGCACACGCAGCATACATCCCTGTGCTTTCTAACAAGTCCAAACAGACACAGGTTACCCAGTGGTGACTTCCCTGAATCAACTCCTCGAAGCAGGGTGTTCTGCAAATAGCGAACTGCCTCAAGCAAGGAACGCCCCAGCTAAGCCTCCGGGCCTGTGGCTCTTCAAAAGCCTGCAGTGTTACACGAGGAACTGGCCTTTAGTTGCAGTCGGAACGCAAGCCGACATTCTCCTGGAGGCAGGGTGACTTCAGGCAGGGGGTCCCAGATGGAATGCGAAGCCGAGGCTTATTCTCAGTGCAGCTCAGACTAGGGCAATGAGTCAGACTTGCACGGAATGTTGGACCTGCTAGAAAGGTGTTCGTCGACCTGTGGGAGTGTTGAGGAAATCAAGCTGTCCTAAGAAAGAGTGCAGTCTGTTGCCCTACACTCGGCATACACAGAGTGGCTCCGAAGGGCTACGGGCCTGGATGTGGCTTGGCAGGACCACGGGGGCCTGAGGGTACTCAGTGTTCTTGCAGCGAATACGGTGCCCAAGCGAGGCTCCTAGATGTCCAGCAAAGCGTACTGACGTTAAAATAATGCAGAGAAACGACTACGGCCTCCTGGAAACTGCTGCACGCCTCCGCTTCTGCATGGCAATTCAGGGCCTTACCTCGAGACAACTGCTCACGCTGAGTGTCCCCTTGGCGACACAGCACGGTAGGATGCTGACTTTCTCCTCGAGCAGAGTGACTTCAGGTATGAGGTCCTCGAAGAATCCTAAGCAGAGTGTTTTCTCATGGCAGCTCAGACGGGGGCCATGAGGAACACTTCCATGGCACGTCGCAGTGGCTAGAAATGTGGTCCTGAGGCTGTTCCAGTGCTCTGGAAATGTAGCTCTCCTTAAGGAACGAGCAGTGTGTTGCCCATCACTCGGCATACACAGACGGCCTCCGAGGGACCGACCTTTGGGCCTCGATGTTGCTCAGCAGGCCCACAGGGGTCTGGAGGTACTCACTGATCTTGGAGGGAAATTGATGCACACCCGAGGGGCCTACGAGTCCTGAAAAGGGTACTTCCTTTAAAATAAAGCAGAACAGGGGCTTCCCTGGTGGCGCAGTGGTTGAGAATCTGCCTGCCAATGCAGGGGACACGGGTTCGAGCCCTGGTCTGGGAGGATCCCACATGCCGCGGAGCAACTGGGCCCGTGAGCCACAACTACTGAGCATGCGCCTCTGGAGCCTGTGCTCCGTGACAAGAAAGGCCGCCATAGTGAGAGGCCTACGCACCGCGATCAAGAGTGGCCCCCACTTACCGCAACTGGAGAGAGCTCTAGCACAGAAACGAAGACCCAACATACCAATCAATCAATCAATAAATAAATCTTCAAAAAACAATAAAAAATAAAATAAGTAAAATAAAATAAAGCAGAACAGCGACTAAGACCTCATGGAAAGAGCTGCATGCCTCCCTTTCTGCGCGGCTACTCAGGGACTTACCTCGAGGCCAGTACTCACGTTGAGTTTCCCTTCAGCTCTAAAGCGTGGCAGGATGAGCTCCACCCCGGCCATCGAAGCACCCGGCTCACCTGGAGAAAGCTCATTTTCTTCCCAGAGCCATGCCTACAGTGGCTAGTGGCCTGTCAACAGCAGTCAATTTCAAGTAGCTTCAAGGCAGCATGAATGGAGCTTTCAAAATGGGAAAGCAAGGCTACTTCCATCTGGCCCCCATTTCCACGGGCACACGCAGCATACATCCCTGTGCTTTCTAACAAGTCCAAACAGACACAGGTTACCCAGTGGTGACTTCCCTGAATCAACTCCTCGAAGCAGGGTGTTCTGCAAATAGCGAACTGCCTCAACCAAGGAACGCCACAGCTAAGCCTCCGGGCCCGTGGCTCTTCAAAAGCCTGCAGTGTTACACGAGGAACTGGCCTTTAGTTGCAGTCGGAACGCAAGCCGACATTCTCCTGGAGGCAGGGTGACTTCAGGCAGGGGGTCCCAGATGGAATGCGAAGCCGAGGCTTATTCTCAGTGCAGCTCAGACTAGGGCAATGAGTCAGACTTGCACGGAATGTTGGACCTGCTAGAAAGGTGTTCGTCGACCTGTGGGAGTGTTGAGGAAATCAAGCTGTCCCAAGAAAGAGTGCAGTCTGTTGCCCTACACTCGGCAAACACAGAGTGGCTCCGAAGGGCTACGGGCCTGGATGTGGCTTGGCAGGCCCACGGGGGCCTGAGGGTACTCAGTGTTCTTGCAGGGAATAGGGTGCCCAAGCGAGTCTCCTTGATGTCCTGCAAAGCGTACTGACGTTAAAATAATGCAGAGCAACGGCTACGGCCTCCTGGAAACTGCTGCACGCCTCCGCTTCTGCATGGCAATTCAGGGCCTTACCTCGAGACAACTGCTCATGCTGAGTGTCCCGTTGGCGACACAGCACGGTAGGATGCTGACTTTCTCCTCGAGCAGAATGACTTCAGGTACGAGGTCCTCGAAGAATCCTAAGCAGAGTGTTTTCTCATGGCAGCTCAGACGGGGGCCATGACGAACACTTCCATGGCACGTCGCACTGGCTAGAAATGTGGTCCTGAGGCTGTTCCAGTGCTCTGGAAATGTAGCTCTCCTTAAGGAAGGAGCAGTGTGTTGCCCATCACTCGGCATACACAGACGGCCTCCGAGGGACCGACCTTTGGGCCTCGATGTTGCTCAGCAGGCCCACAGGGGTCTGGAGGTACTCACTGATCTTGGAGGGAAATTGATGCACACCCGAGGGGCCTACGAGTCCTGAAAAGGGTACTTCCTTTAAAATAAAGCAGAACAGGGGCTTCCCTGGTGGCGCAGTGGTTGAGAATCTGCCTGCCAATGCAGGGGACACGGGTTCGAGCCCTGGTCTGGGAGGATCCCACATGCCGCGGAGCAACTGGGCCCGTGAGCCACAACTACTGAGCATGCGCCTCTGGAGCCTGTGCTCCGCGACAAGAGAGGCCGCGATAGAGAGAGGCCTACGCACCGCGATCAAGAGTGGCCCCCACTTACCGCAACTGGAGAGAGCTCTAGCACAGAAACGAAGACCCAACATACCAATCAATCAATAAATAAATCTTCAAAAAACAATAAAGAATAAAATAAGTAAAATAAAATAAAGCAGAACAGCGACTAAGACCTCATGGAAAGAGCTGATGCCTCCCTTTCTGCGCGGCTACTCAGGGACTTACCTCGAGGCCAGTACTCACGTTGAGTTTCCCTTTAGCTCCAGAGCGTGGCAGGATGAGCTCCACCCCGGCCATCGAAGCACCCGGCTTACCTGGAGAAAACTCATTTTCTTCCCAGAGCCATGCCTACAGTGGCTAGTGGCCTGTCAACAGCAGTCAATTTCAAGTAGCTTCAAGGCAGCATGAATGGAGCTTTCAAAATGGGAAAGCAAGGCTACTTCCATCTGGCCCCCATTTCCACGGGCACACGCAGCATACATCCCTGTGCTTTCTAACAAGTCCAAACAGACACAGGTTACCCAGTGGTGACTTCCCTGAATCAACTCCTCGAAGCAGGGTGTTCTGCAAATAGCGAACTGCCTCAAGCAAGGAACGCCCCAGCTAAGCCTCCGGGCCTGTGGCTCTTCAAAAGCCTGCAGTGTTACACGAGGAACTGGCCTTTAGTTGCAGTCGGAACGCAAGCCGACATTCTCCTGGAGGCAGGGTGACTTCAGGCAGGGGGTCCCAGATGGAATGCGAAGCCGAGGCTTATTCTCAGTGCAGCTCAGACTAGGGCAATGAGTCAGACTTGCACGGAATGTTGGACCTGCTAGAAAGGTGTTCGTCGACCTGTGGGAGTGTTGAGGAAATCAAGCTGTCCTAAGAAAGAGTGCAGTCTGTTGCCCTACACTCGGCATACACAGAGTGGCTCCGAAGGGCTACGGGCCTGGATGTGGCTTGGCAGGACCACGGGGGCCTGAGGGTACTCAGTGTTCTTGCAGCGAATACGGTGCCCAAGCGAGGCTCCTAGATGTCCAGCAAAGCGTACTGACGTTAAAATAATGCAGAGAAACGACTACGGCCTCCTGGAAACTGCTGCACGCCTCCGCTTCTGCATGGCAATTCAGGGCCTTACCTCGAGACAACTGCTCACGCTGAGTGTCCCCTTGGCGACACAGCACGGTAGGATGCTGACTTTCTCCTCGAGCAGAGTGACTTCAGGTATGAGGTCCTCGAAGAATCCTAAGCAGAGTGTTTTCTCATGGCAGCTCAGACGGGGGCCATGAGGAACACTTCCATGGCACGTCGCAGTGGCTAGAAATGTGGTCCTGAGGCTGTTCCAGTGCTCTGGAAATGTAGCTCTCCTTAAGGAACGAGCAGTGTGTTGCCCATCACTCGGCATACACAGACGGCCTCCGAGGGACCGACCTTTGGGCCTCGATGTTGCTCAGCAGGCCCACAGGGGTCTGGAGGTACTCACTGATCTTGGAGGGAAATTGATGCACACCCGAGGGGCCTACGAGTCCTCAAAAGGGTACTTCCTTTAAAATAAAGCAGAACAGGGGCTTCCCTGGTGGCGCAGTGGTTGAGAATCTGCCTGCCAATGCAGGGGACACGGGTTCGAGCCCTGGTCTGGGAGGATCCCACATGCCGCGGAGCAACTGGGCCCGTGAGCCACAACTACTGAGCATGCGCCTCTGGAGCCTGTGCTCCATGACAAGAGGCCGCGATAGTGAGAGGCCTACGCGCCGCGATCAAGAGTGGCCCCCACTTACCGCAACTGGAGAGAGCCCTAGCACAGAAACGAAGACCCAACATAGCAATCAATCAATCAATAAACAAATCTTGAAAAAACAATAAAGAATAAAATAAGTAAAATAAAATAAAGCAGAACAGCGACTAAGACCTCATGGAAAGAGCTGCATGCCTCCCTTTCTGCGCGGCTACTCAGGGACTTACCTCGGGGCCAGTACTCACGTTGAGTTTCCCTTTAGCTCCAGAGCGTGGCAGGATGAGCTCCACCCCGGCCATCGAAGCAGCCGGCTCACCTGGAGAAAGCTCATTTTCTTCCCAGAGCCATGCCTACAGTGGCTAGTGGCCTGTCAACAGCAGTCAATTTCAAGTAGCTTCAAGGCAGCATGAATGGAGCTTTCAAAATGGGAAAGCAAGGCTACTTCCATGTGGCCCCCATTTCCACGGGCACACGCAGCATACATCCCTGTGCTTTCTAACAAATCCAAACAGACACAGGTTACCCAGTGGTGACTTCCCTGAATCAACTCCTCGAAGCAGGGTGTTCTGCAAATAGCGAACTGCCTCAACCAAGGAACGCCCCAGCTAAGCCTCCGGGCCCATGGCTCTTCAAAAGCCTGCAGTGTTACACGAGGAACTGGCCTTTAGTTGCAGTCGGAACGCAAGCCGACATTCTCCTGGAGGCAGGGTGACTTCAGGCAGGGGGTCCCAGATGGAATGCGAAGCCGAGGCTTATTCTCAGTGCAGCTCAGACTAGGGCAATGAGTCAGACTTGCACGGAATGTTGGACCTGCTAGAAAGGTGTTCGTCGACCTGTGGGAGTGTTGAGGAAATCAAGCTGTCCCAAGAAAGAGTGCAATCTGTTGCCCTACACTCGGCAAACACAGAGTGGCTCCGAAGGGCTACGGGCCTGGATGTGGCTTGGCAGGCCCACGGGGGCCTGAGGGTACTCAGTGTTCTTGCAGCGAATACGGTGCCCAAGCGAGTCTCCTTGATGTCCTGCAAAGCGTACTGACGTTAAAATAATGCAGAGCAACGGCTACGGCCTCCTGGAAACTGCTGCACGCCTCCGCTTCTGCATGGCAATTCAGGGTCTTACCTCGAGACAACTGCTCACGCTGAGTGTCCCGTTGGCGACACAGCACGGTAGGATGCTGACTTTGTCCTCGAGCAGAATGACTTCAGGTACGAGGTCCTCGAAGAATCCTAAGCAGAGTGTTTTCTCATGGCAGCTCAGACGGGGGCCATGACGAACACTTCCATGGCACGTCGCACTGGCTAGAAATGTGGTCCTGAGGCTGTTCCAGTGCTCTGGAAATGTAGCTCTCCTTAAGGAACGAGTAGTGTGTTGTCCATCACTAGGCATACACAGACGGCCTCCGAGGGACCGACCTTTGGGCCTCGATGTTGCTCAGCAGGCCCACAGGGGTCTGGAGGTACTCACTGATCTTGGAGGGAAATTGATGCACACCCGAGGGGCCTACGAGTCCTGAAAAGGGTACTTCCTTTAAAATAAAGCAGAACAGGGGCTTCCCTGGTGGCGCAGTGGTTGAGAATCTGCCTGCCAATGCAGGGGACACGGGTTCGAGCCCTGGTCTGGGAGGATCCCACATGCCGCGGAGCAACTGGGCCCGTGAGCCACAACTACTGAGCATGCGCCTCTGGAGCCTGTGCTCCGTGACAAGAAAGGCCGCCATAGTGAGAGGCCTACGCACCGCGATCAAGAGTGGCCCCCACTTACCGCAACTGGAGAGAGCTCTAGCACAGAAACGAAGACCCAACATACCAATCAATCAATCAATAAATAAATCTTCAAAAAACAATAAAAAATAAAATAAGTAAAATAAAATAAAGCAGAACAGCGACTAAGACCTCATGGAAAGAGCTGCATGCCTCCCTTTCTGCGCGGCTACTCAGGGACTTACCTCGAGGCCAGTACTCACGTTGAGTTTCCCTTTAGCTCCAGAGCGTGGCAGGATGAGCTCCACCCCGGCCATCGAAGCACCCGGCTTACCTGGAGAAAACTCATTTTCTTCCCAGAGCCATGCCTACAGTGGCTAGTGGCCTGTCAACAGCAGTCAATTTCAAGTAGCTTCAAGGCAGCATGAATGGAGCTTTCAAAATGGGAAAGCAAGGCTACTTCCATCTGGCCCCCATTTCCACGGGCACACGCAGCATACATCCCTGTGCTTTCTAACAAGTCCAAACAGACACAGGTTACCCAGTGGTGACTTCCCTGAATCAACTCCTCGAAGCAGGCTGTTCTGCAAATAGCGAACTGCCTCAAGCAAGGAACGCCCCAGCTAAGCCTCCGGGCCCGTGGCTCTTCAAAAGCCTGCAGTGTTACACGAGGAACTGGCCTTTAGTTGCAGTCGGAACGCAAGCCGACATTCTCCTGGAGGCAGGGTGACTTCAGGCAGGGGGTCCCAGATGGAATGCGAAGCCGAGGCTTATTCTCAGTGCAGCTCAGACTAGGGCAATGAGTCAGACTTGCACGGAATGTTGGACCTGCTAGAAAGGTGTTCGTCGACCTGTGGGAGTGTTGAGGAAATCAAGCTGTCCCAAGAAAGAGTGCAGTCTGTTGCCCTACACTCGGCAAACACAGAGTGGCTCCGAAGGGCTACGGGCCTGGATGTGGCTTGGCAGGCCCACGGGGGCCTGAGGGTACTCAGTGTTCTTGCAGGGAATAGGGTGCCCAAGCGAGTCTCCTTGATGTCCTGCAAAGCGTACTGACGTTAAAATAATGCAGAGCAACGGCTACGGCCTCCTGGAAACTGCTGCACGCCTCCGCTTCTGCATGGCAATTCAGGGCCTTACCTCGAGACAACTGCTCACGCTGAGTGTCCCCTTGGCGACACAGCACGGTAGGATGCTGACTTTCTCCTCGAGCAGAGTGACTTCAGGTATGAGGTCCTCGAAGAATCCTAAGCAGAGTGTTTTCTCATGGCAGCTCAGACGGGGGCCATGAGGAACACTTCCATGGCACGTCGCAGTGGCTAGAAATGTGGTCCTGAGGCTGTTCCAGTGCTCTGGAAATGTAGCTCTCCTTAAGGAACGAGCAGTGTGTTGCCCATCACTCGGCATACACAGACGGCCTCCGAGGGACCGACCTTTGGGCCTCGATGTTGCTCAGCAGGCCCACAGGGGTCTGGAGGTACTCACTGATCTTGGAGGGAAATTGATGCACACCCGAGGGGCCTACGAGTCCTCAAAAGGGTACTTCCTTTAAAATAAAGCAGAACAGGGGCTTCCCTGGTGGCGCAGTGGTTGAGAATCTGCCTGCCAATGCAGGGGACACGGGTTCGAGCCCTGGTCTGGGAGGATCCCACATGCCGCGGAGCAACTGGGCCCGTGAGCCACAACTACTGAGCATGCGCCTCTGGAGCCTGTGCTCCATGACAAGAGGCCGCGATAGTGAGAGGCCTACGCGCCGCGATCAAGAGTGGCCCCCACTTACCGCAACTGGAGAGAGCCCTAGCACAGAAACGAAGACCCAACATAGCAATCAATCAATCAATAAACAAATCTTGAAAAAACAATAAAGAATAAAATAAGTAAAATAAAATAAAGCAGAACAGCGACTAAGACCTCATGGAAAGAGCTGCATGCCTCCCTTTCTGCGCGGCTACTCAGGGACTTACCTCGGGGCCAGTACTCACGTTGAGTTTCCCTTTAGCTCCAGAGCGTGGCAGGATGAGCTCCACCCCGGCCATCGAAGCAGCCGGCTCACCTGGAGAAAGCTCATTTTCTTCCCAGAGCCATGCCTACAGTGGCTAGTGGCCTGTCAACAGCAGTCAATTTCAAGTAGCTTCAAGGCAGCATGAATGGAGCTTTCAAAATGGGAAAGCAAGGCTACTTCCATGTGGCCCCCATTTCCACGGGCACACGCAGCATACATCCCTGTGCTTTCTAACAAATCCAAACAGACACAGGTTACCCAGTGGTGACTTCCCTGAATCAACTCCTCGAAGCAGGGTGTTCTGCAAATAGCGAACTGCCTCAACCAAGGAACGCCCCAGCTAAGCCTCCGGGCCCATGGCTCTTCAAAAGCCTGCAGTGTTACACGAGGAACTGGCCTTTAGTTGCAGTCGGAACGCAAGCCGACATTCTCCTGGAGGCAGGGTGACTTCAGGCAGGGGGTCCCAGATGGAATGCGAAGCCGAGGCTTATTCTCAGTGCAGCTCAGACTAGGGCAATGAGTCAGACTTGCACGGAATGTTGGACCTGCTAGAAAGGTGTTCGTCGACCTGTGGGAGTGTTGAGGAAATCAAGCTGTCCCAAGAAAGAGTGCAATCTGTTGCCCTACACTCGGCAAACACAGAGTGGCTCCGAAGGGCTACGGGCCTGGATGTGGCTTGGCAGGCCCACGGGGGCCTGAGGGAACGCAGTGTTCTTGCAGGGAATCGGGTGCCCAAGCGAGTCTCCTTGATGTCCTGCAAAGCGTACTGACGTTAAAATAATGCAGAGCAACGGCTACGGCCTCCTGGAAACTGCTGCACGCCTCCGCTTCTGCATGGCAATTCAGGGTCTTACCTCGAGACAACTGCTCACGCTGAGTGTCCCGTTGGCGACACAGCACGGTAGGATGCTGACTTTGTCCTCGAGCAGAATGACTTCAGGTACGAGGTCCTCGAAGAATCCTAAGCAGAGTGTTTTCTCATGGCAGCTCAGACGGGGGCCATGACGAACACTTCCATGGCACGTCGCACTGGCTAGAAATGTGGTCCTGAGGCTGTTCCAGTGCTCTGGAAATGTAGCTCTCCTTAAGGAACGAGTAGTGTGTTGTCCATCACTAGGCATACACAGACGGCCTCCGAGGGACCGACCTTTGGGCCTCGATGTTGCTCAGCAGGCCCACAGGGGTCTGGAGGTACTCACTGATCTTGGAGGGAAATTGATGCACACCCGAGGGGCCTACGAGTCCTGAAAAGGGTACTTCCTTTAAAATAAAGCAGAACAGGGGCTTCCCTGGTGGCGCAGTGGTTGAGAATCTGCCTGCCAATGCAGGGGACACGGGTTCGAGCCCTGGTCTGGGAGGATCCCACATGCCGCGGAGCAACTGGGCCCGTGAGCCACAACTACTGAGCATGCGCCTCTGGAGCCTGTGCTCCGTGACAAGAAAGGCCGCCATAGTGAGAGGCCTACGCACCGCGATCAAGAGTGGCCCCCACTTACCGCAACTGGAGAGAGCTCTAGCACAGAAACGAAGACCCAACATACCAATCAATCAATCAATAAATAAATCTTCAAAAAACAATAAAAAATAAAATAAGTAAAATAAAATAAAGCAGAACAGCGACTAAGACCTCATGGAAAGAGCTGCATGCCTCCCTTTCTGCGCGGCTACTCAGGGACTTACCTCGAGGCCAGTACTCACGTTGAGTTTCCCTTTAGCTCCAGAGCGTGGCAGGATGAGCTCCACCCCGGCCATCGAAGCACCCGGCTTACCTGGAGAAAACTCATTTTCTTCCCAGAGCCATGCCTACAGTGGCTAGTGGCCTGTCAACAGCAGTCAATTTCAAGTAGCTTCAAGGCAGCATGAATGGAGCTTTCAAAATGGGAAAGCAAGGCTACTTCCATCTGGCCCCCATTTCCACGGGCACACGCAGCATACATCCCTGTGCTTTCTAACAAGTCCAAACAGACACAGGTTACCCAGTGGTGACTTCCCTGAATCAACTCCTCGAAGCAGGCTGTTCTGCAAATAGCGAACTGCCTCAAGCAAGGAACGCCCCAGCTAAGCCTCCGGGCCCGTGGCTCTTCAAAAGCCTGCAGTGTTACACGAGGAACTGGCCTTTAGTTGCAGTCGGAACGCAAGCCGACATTCTCCTGGAGGCAGGGTGACTTCAGGCAGGGGGTCCCAGATGGAATGCGAAGCCGAGGCTTATTCTCAGTGCAGCTCAGACTAGGGCAATGAGTCAGACTTGCACGGAATGTTGGACCTGCTAGAAAGGTGTTCGTCGACCTGTGGGAGTGTTGAGGAAATCAAGCTGTCCCAAGAAAGAGTGCAGTCTGTTGCCCTACACTCGGCAAACACAGAGTGGCTCCGAAGGGCTACGGGCCTGGATGTGGCTTGGCAGGCCCACGGGGGCCTGAGGGTACTCAGTGTTCTTGCAGGGAATAGGGTGCCCAAGCGAGTCTCCTTGATGTCCTGCAAAGCGTACTGACGTTAAAATAATGCAGAGCAACGGCTACGGCCTCCTGGAAACTGCTGCACGCCTCCGCTTCTGCATGGCAATTCAGGGCCTTACCTCGAGACAACTGCTCACGCTGAGTGTCCCCTTGGCGACACAGCACGGTAGGATGCTGACTTTCTCCTCGAGCAGAGTGACTTCAGGTATGAGGTCCTCGAAGAATCCTAAGCAGAGTGTTTTCTCATGGCAGCTCAGACGGGGGCCATGAGGAACACTTCCATGGCACGTCGCAGTGGCTAGAAATGTGGTCCTGAGGCTGTTCCAGTGCTCTGGAAATGTAGCTCTCCTTAAGAAACGAGCAGTGTGTTGCCCATCACTCGGCATACACAGACGGCCTCCGAGGGACCGACCTTTGGGCCTCGATGTTGCTCAGCAGGCCCACAGGGGTCTGGAGGTACTCACTGATCTTGGAGGGAAATTGATGCACACCCGAGGGGCCTACGAGTCCTCAAAAGGGTACTTCCTTTAAAATAAAGCAGAACAGGGGCTTCCCTGGTGGCGCAGTGGTTGAGAATCTGCCTGCCAATGCAGGGGACACGGGTTCGAGCCCTGGTCTGGGAGGATCCCACATGCCGCGGAGCAACTGGGCCCGTGAGCCACAACTACTGAGCATGCGCCTCTGGAGCCTGTGCTCCATGACAAGAGGCCGCGATAGTGAGAGGCCTACGCGCCGCGATCAAGAGTGGCCCCCACTTACCGCAACTGGAGAGAGCCCTAGCACAGAAACGAAGACCCAACATAGCAATCAATCAATCAATAAACAAATCTTGAAAAAACAATAAAGAATAAAATAAGTAAAATAAAATAAAGCAGAACAGCGACTAAGACCTCATGGAAAGAGCTGCATGCCTCCCTTTCTGCGCGGCTACTCAGGGACTTACCTCGGGGCCAGTACTCACGTTGAGTTTCCCTTTAGCTCCAGAGCGTGGCAGGATGAGCTCCACCCCGGCCATCGAAGCAGCCGGCTCACCTGGAGAAAGCTCATTTTCTTCCCAGAGCCATGCCTACAGTGGCTAGTGGCCTGTCAACAGCAGTCAATTTCAAGTAGCTTCAAGGCAGCATGAATGGAGCTTTCAAAATGGGAAAGCAAGGCTACTTCCATGTGGCCCCCATTTCCACGGGCACACGCAGCATACATCCCTGTGCTTTCTAACAAATCCAAACAGACACAGGTTACCCAGTGGTGACTTCCCTGAATCAACTCCTCGAAGCAGGGTGTTCTGCAAATAGCGAACTGCCTCAACCAAGGAACGCCCCAGCTAAGCCTCCGGGCCCATGGCTCTTCAAAAGCCTGCAGTGTTACACGAGGAACTGGCCTTTAGTTGCAGTCGGAACGCAAGCCGACATTCTCCTGGAGGCAGGGTGACTTCAGGCAGGGGGTCCCAGATGGAATGCGAAGCCGAGGCTTATTCTCAGTGCAGCTCAGACTAGGGCAATGAGTCAGACTTGCACGGAATGTTGGACCTGCTAGAAAGGTGTTCGTCGACCTGTGGGAGTGTTGAGGAAATCAAGCTGTCCCAAGAAAGAGTGCAATCTGTTGCCCTACACTCGGCAAACACAGAGTGGCTCCGAAGGGCTACGGGCCTGGATGTGGCTTGGCAGGCCCACGGGGGCCTGAGGGTACTCAGTGTTCTTGCAGCGAATACGGTGCCCAAGCGAGGCTCCTAGATGTCCAGCAAAGCGTACTGACGTTAAAATAATGCAGAGAAACGACTACGGCCTCCTGGAAACTGCTGCACGCCTCCGCTTCTGCATGGCAATTCAGGGCCTTACCTCGAGACAACTGCTCACGCTGAGTGTCCCCTTGGCGACACAGCACGGTAGGATGCTGACTTTCTCCTCGAGCAGAGTGACTTCAGGTATGAGGTCCTCGAAGAATCCTAAGCAGAGTGTTTTCTCATGGCAGCTCAGACGGGGGCCATGAGGAACACTTCCATGGCACGTCGCAGTGGCTAGAAATGTGGTCCTGAGGCTGTTCCAGTGCTCTGGAAATGTAGCTCTCCTTAAGGAACGAGCAGTGTGTTGCCCATCACTCGGCATACACAGACGGCCTCCGAGGGACCGACCTTTGGGCCTCGATGTTGCTCAGCAGGCCCACAGGGGTCTGGAGGTACTCACTGATCTTGGAGGGAAATTGATGCACACCCGAGGGGCCTACGAGTCCTCAAAAGGGTACTTCCTTTAAAATAAAGCAGAACAGGGGCTTCCCTGGTGGCGCAGTGGTTGAGAATCTGCCTGCCAATGCAGGGGACACGGGTTCGAGCCCTGGTCTGGGAGGATCCCACATGCCGCGGAGCAACTGGGCCCGTGAGCCACAAGTACTGAACATGCGCCTCTGGAGCCTGTGCTCCGCGACAAGAGACGCCGCGATAGTGAGAGGCCTACGCACCGCGATCAAGAGTGGCCCCCACTTACCGCAACTGGAGAGAGCCCTAGCACAGAAACGAAGACCCAACATAGCAATCAATCAATCAATCAATAAATCTTCAAAAAACAATAAAGAATAAAATAAGTAAAATAAAATAAAGCAGAACAGCGACTAAGACCTCATGGAAAGAGCTGCATGCCTCCCTTTCTGCGCGGCTACTCAGGGACTTACCTTAAGGCCAGTACTCACGTTGAGTTTCCCTTCAGCTCTAAAGCGTGGCAGGATGAGCTCCACCCCGGCCATCGAAGCACCCGGCTCACCTGGAGAAAGCTCATTTTCTTCCCAGAGCCATGCCTACAGTGGCTAGTGGCCTGTCAACAGCAGTCAATTTCAAGTAGCTTCAAGGCAGCATGAATGGAGCTTTCAAAATGGGAAAGCAAGGCTACTTCCATGTGGCCCCCATTTCCACGGGCACACGCAGCATACATCCCTGTGCTTTCTAACAAGTCCAAACAGACACAGGTTACCCAGTGGTGACTTCCCTGAATCAACTCCTCGAAGCAGGGTGTTCTGCAAATAGCGAACTGCCTCAAGCAAGGAACGCCCCAGCTAAGCCTCCGGGCCCGTGGCTCTTCAAAAGCCTGCAGTGTTACACGAGGAACTGGCCTTTAGTTGCAGTCGGAACGCAAGCCGACATTCTCCTGGAGGCAGGGTGACTTCAGGCAGGGGGTCCCAGATGGAATGCGAAGCCGAGGCTTATTCTCAGTGCAGCTCAGACTAGGGCAATGAGTCAGACTTGCACGGAATGTTGGACCTGCTAGAAAGGTGTTCGTCGACCTGTGGGAGTGTTGAGGAAATCAAGCTGTCCCAAGAAAGAGTGTAGTCTGTTGCCCTACACTCGGCATACACAGAGTGGCTCCGAAGGACTACGGGCCTGGATGTGGCTTGGCAGGCCCACGGGGGCCTGAGGGTACTCAGTGTTCTTGCAGCGAATACGGTGCCCAAGCGAGGCTCCTTGATGTCCTGCAAAGCGTACTGACGTTAAAATAATGCAGAGAAACGGCTACGGCCTCCTGGAAACTGCTGCACGCCTCCGCTTCTGCATGGCAATTCAGGGCCTTACCTCGAGACAACTGCTCACGCTGAGTGTCTCGCTGGCGACAGAGCATGGTAGGATGCTGACTTTCTCCTCGAGCAGAATGACTTCAGCTACGAGGTCCTCTAAGAATCCTAAGCAGAGTGTTTTCTCATGGCAGCTCAGACGGGGCCATGACGAACACTTCCATGGCACGTCGCACTGGCTAGAAATGTGGTCCTGAGGCTGTTCCAGTGCTTTGGAAATGTAGCTCTCCTTAAGGAAGGAGCAGTGTGTTGCCCATCACTCGGCATACACAGACGGCCTCCGAGGGACCGACCTTTGGGCCTCGATGTTGCTCAGCAGGCCCACAAGGGTCTGGAGGTACTCACTGATCTTGGAGGGAAAATGATGCACACCCGAGGGGCCTACGAGTCCTGAAAAGGGTACTTCCTTTAAAATAAAGCAGAACAGGGGCTTCCCTGGTGGCGCAGTGGTTGAGAATCTGCCTGCCAATGCAGGGGACACGGGTTCGAGCGCTGGTCTGGGAGGATCCCACATGCCGCGGAGCAACTGGGCCCGTGAGCCACAACTACTGAGCATGCGCCTCTGGAGCCTGTGCTCCGCGACAAGAGACGCCGCGATAGTGAGAGGCCTACGCACCGCGATCAAGAGTGGCCCCCACTTACCGCAACTGGAGAGAGCCCTAGCACAGAAACGAAGACCCAACATAGCAATCAATCAATCAATAAACAAATCTTGAAAAAACAATAAAGAATAAAATAAGTAAAATAAAATAAAGCAGAACAGCGACTAAGACCTCATGGAAAGAGCTGCATGCCTCCCTTTCTGCGCGGCTACTCAGGGACTTACCTCGGGGCCAGTACTCACGTTGAGTTTCCCTTTAGCTCCAGAGCGTGGCAGGATGAGCTCCACCCCGGCCATCGAAGCAGCCGGCTCACCTGGAGAAAGCTCATTTTCTTCCCAGAGCCATGCCTACAGTGGCTAGTGGCCTGTCAACAGCAGTCAATTTCAAGTAGCTTCAAGGCAGCATGAATGGAGCTTTCAAAATGGGAAAGCAAGGCTACTTCCATGTGGCCCCCATTTCCACGGGCACACGCAGCATACATCCCTGTGCTTTCTAACAAATCCAAACAGACACAGGTTACCCAGTGGTGACTTCCCTGAATCAACTCCTCGAAGCAGGGTGTTCTGCAAATAGCGAACTGCCTCAACCAAGGAACGCCCCAGCTAAGCCTCCGGGCCCATGGCTCTTCAAAAGCCTGCAGTGTTACACGAGGAACTGGCCTTTAGTTGCAGTCGGAACGCAAGCCGACATTCTCCTGGAGGCAGGGTGACTTCAGGCAGGGGGTCCCAGATGGAATGCGAAGCCGAGGCTTATTCTCAGTGCAGCTCAGACTAGGGCAATGAGTCAGACTTGCACGGAATGTTGGACCTGCTAGAAAGGTGTTCGTCGACCTGTGGGAGTGTTGAGGAAATCAAGCTGTCCCAAGAAAGAGTGCAATCTGTTGCCCTACACTCGGCAAACACAGAGTGGCTCCGAAGGGCTACGGGCCTGGATGTGGCTTGGCAGGCCCACGGGGGCCTGAGGGAACGCAGTGTTCTTGCAGGGAATCGGGTGCCCAAGCGAGTCTCCTTGATGTCCTGCAAAGCGTACTGACGTTAAAATAATGCAGAGCAACGGCTACGGCCTCCTGGAAACTGCTGCACGCCTCCGCTTCTGCATGGCAATTCAGGGTCTTACCTCGAGACAACTGCTCACGCTGAGTGTCCCGTTGGCGACACAGCACGGTAGGATGCTGACTTTGTCCTCGAGCAGAATGACTTCAGGTACGAGGTCCTCGAAGAATCCTAAGCAGAGTGTTTTCTCATGGCAGCTCAGACGGGGGCCATGACGAACACTTCCATGGCACGTCGCACTGGCTAGAAATGTGGTCCTGAGGCTGTTCCAGTGCTCTGGAAATGTAGCTCTCCTTAAGGAACGAGTAGTGTGTTGTCCATCACTAGGCATACACAGACGGCCTCCGAGGGACCGACCTTTGGGCCTCGATGTTGCTCAGCAGGCCCACAGGGGTCTGGAGGTACTCACTGATCTTGGAGGGAAATTGATGCACACCCGAGGGGCCTACGAGTCCTGAAAAGGGTACTTCCTTTAAAATAAAGCAGAACAGGGGCTTCCCTGGTGGCGCAGTGGTTGAGAATCTGCCTGCCAATGCAGGGGACACGGGTTCGAGCCCTGGTCTGGGAGGATCCCACATGCCGCGGAGCAACTGGGCCCGTGAGCCACAACTACTGAGCATGCGCCTCTGGAGCCTGTGCTCCGTGACAAGAAAGGCCGCCATAGTGAGAGGCCTACGCACCGCGATCAAGAGTGGCCCCCACTTACCGCAACTGGAGAGAGCTCTAGCACAGAAACGAAGACCCAACATACCAATCAATCAATCAATAAATAAATCTTCAAAAAACAATAAAAAATAAAATAAGTAAAATAAAATAAAGCAGAACAGCGACTAAGACCTCATGGAAAGAGCTGCATGCCTCCCTTTCTGCGCGGCTACTCAGGGACTTACCTCGAGGCCAGTACTCACGTTGAGTTTCCCTTCAGCTCTAAAGCGTGGCAGGATGAGCTCCACCCCGGCCATCGAAGCACCCGGCTCACCTGGAGAAAGCTCATTTTCTTCCCAGAGCCATGCCTACAGTGGCTAGTGGCCTGTCAACAGCAGTCAATTTCAAGTAGCTTCAAGGCAGCATGAATGGAGCTTTCAAAATGGGAAAGCAAGGCTACTTCCATGTGGCCCCCATTTCCACGGGCACACGCAGCATACATCCCTGTGCTTTCTAACAAGTCCAAACAGACACAGGTTACCCAGTGGTGACTTCCCTGAATCAACTCCTCGAAGCAGGGTGTTCTGCAAATAGCGAACTGCCTCAACCAAGGAACGCCACAGCTAAGCCTCCGGGCCCGTGGCTCTTCAAAAGCCTGCAGTGTTACACGAGGAACTGGCCTTTAGTTGCAGTCGGAACGCAAGCCGACATTCTCCTGGAGGCAGGGTGACTTCAGGCAGGGGGTCCCAGATGGAATGCGAAGCCGAGGCTTATTCTCAGTGCAGCTCAGACTAGGGCAATGAGTCAGACTTGCACGGAATGTTGGACCTGCTAGAAAGGTGTTCGTCGACCTGTGGGAGTGTTGAGGAAATCAAGCTGTCCCAAGAAAGAGTGCAGTCTGTTGCCCTACACTCGGCAAACACAGAGTGGCTCCGAAGGGCTACGGGCCTGGATGTGGCTTGGCAGGCCCACGGGGGCCTGAGGGTACTCAGTGTTCTTGCAGGGAATAGGGTGCCCAAGCGAGTCTCCTTGATGTCCTGCAAAGCGTACTGACGTTAAAATAATGCAGAGCAACGGCTACGGCCTCCTGGAAACTGCTGCACGCCTCCGCTTCTGCATGGCAATTCAGGGCCTTACCTCGAGACAACTGCTCACGCTGAGTGTCCCGTTGGCAACACAGCACGGTAGGATGCTGACTTTCTCCTCGAGCAGAATGACTTCAGGTACGAGGTCCTCGAAGAATCCTAAGCAGAGTGTTTTCTCATGGCAGCTCAGACGGGGGCCATGACGAACACTTCCATGGCACGTCGCACTGGCTAGAAATGTGGTCCTGAGGCTGTTCCAGTGCTCTGGAAATGTAGCTCTCCTTAAGGAAGGAGCAGTGTGTTGCCCATCACTCGGCATACACAGACGGCCTCCGAGGGACCGACCTTTGGGCCTCGATGTTGCTCAGCAGGCCCACAGGGGTCTGGAGGTACTCACTGATCTTGGAGGGAAATTGATGCACACCCGAGGGGCCTACGAGTCCTGAAAAGGGTACTTCCTTTAAAATAAAGCAGAACAGGGGCTTCCCTGGTGGCGCAGTGGTTGAGAATCTGCCTGCCAATGCAGGGGACACGGGTTCGAGCCCTGGTCTGGGAGGATCCCACATGCCGCGGAGCAACTGGGCCCGTGAGCCACAACTACTGAGCATGCGCCTCTGGAGCCTGTGCTCCGCGACAAGAGAGGCCGCGATAGAGAGAGGCCTACGCACCGCGATCAAGAGTGGCCCCCACTTACCGCAACTGGAGAGAGCTCTAGCACAGAAACGAAGACCCAACATACCAATCAATCAATAAATAAATCTTCAAAAAACAATAAAGAATAAAATAAGTAAAATAAAATAAAGCAGAACAGCGACTAAGACCTCATGGAAAGAGCTGATGCCTCCCTTTCTGCGCGGCTACTCAGGGACTTACCTCGAGGCCAGTACTCACGTTGAGTTTCCCTTTAGCTCCAGAGCGTGGCAGGATGAGCTCCACCCCGGCCATCGAAGCACCCGGCTTACCTGGAGAAAACTCATTTTCTTCCCAGAGCCATGCCTACAGTGGCTAGTGGCCTGTCAACAGCAGTCAATTTCAAGTAGCTTCAAGGCAGCATGAATGGAGCTTTCAAAATGGGAAAGCAAGGCTACTTCCATCTGGCCCCCATTTCCACGGGCACACGCAGCATACATCCCTGTGCTTTCTAACAAGTCCAAACAGACACAGGTTACCCAGTGGTGACTTCCCTGAATCAACTCCTCGAAGCAGGGTGTTCTGCAAATAGCGAACTGCCTCAAGCAAGGAACGCCCCAGCTAAGCCTCCGGGCCTGTGGCTCTTCAAAAGCCTGCAGTGTTACACGAGGAACTGGCCTTTAGTTGCAGTCGGAACGCAAGCCGACATTCTCCTGGAGGCAGGGTGACTTCAGGCAGGGGGTCCCAGATGGAATGCGAAGCCGAGGCTTATTCTCAGTGCAGCTCAGACTAGGGCAATGAGTCAGACTTGCACGGAATGTTGGACCTGCTAGAAAGGTGTTCGTCGACCTGTGGGAGTGTTGAGGAAATCAAGCTGTCCTAAGAAAGAGTGCAGTCTGTTGCCCTACACTCGGCATACACAGAGTGGCTCCGAAGGGCTACGGGCCTGGATGTGGCTTGGCAGGCCCACGGGGGCCTGAGGGTACTCAGTGTTCTTGCAGCGAATACGGTGCCCAAGCGAGGCTCCTAGATGTCCAGCAAAGCGTACTGACGTTAAAATAATGCAGAGAAACGACTACGGCCTCCTGGAAACTGCTGCACGCCTCCGCTTCTGCATGGCAATTCAGGGCCTTACCTCGAGACAACTGCTCACGCTGAGTGTCCCCTTGGCGACACAGCACGGTAGGATGCTGACTTTCTCCTCGAGCAGAGTGACTTCAGGTATGAGGTCCTCGAAGAATCCTAAGCAGAGTGTTTTCTCATGGCAGCTCAGACGGGGGCCATGAGGAACACTTCCATGGCACGTCGCAGTGGCTAGAAATGTGGTCCTGAGGCTGTTCCAGTGCTCTGGAAATGTAGCTCTCCTTAAGGAACGAGCAGTGTGTTGCCCATCACTCGGCATACACAGACGGCCTCCGAGGGACCGACCTTTGGGCCTCGATGTTGCTCAGCAGGCCCACAGGGGTCTGGAGGTACTCACTGATCTTGGAGGGAAATTGATGCACACCCGAGGGGCCTACGAGTCCTGAAAAGGGTACTTCCTTTAAAATAAAGCAGAACAGGGGCTTCCCTGGTGGCGCAGTGGTTGAGAATCTGCCTGCCAATGCAGGGGACACGGGTTCGAGCCCTGGTCTGGGAGGATCCCACATGCCGCGGAGCAACTGGGCCCGTGAGCCACAACTACTGAGCATGCGCCTCTGGAGCCTGTGCTCCATGACAAGAGGCCGCGATAGTGAGAGGCCTACGCGCCGCGATCAAGAGTGGCCCCCACTTACCGCAACTGGAGAGAGCCCTAGCACAGAAACGAAGACCCAACATAGCAATCAATCAATCAATAAACAAATCTTGAAAAAACAATAAAGAATAAAATAAGTAAAATAAAATAAAGCAGAACAGCGACTAAGACCTCATGGAAAGAGCTGCATGCCTCCCTTTCTGCGCGGCTACTCAGGGACTTACCTCGGGGCCAGTACTCACGTTGAGTTTCCCTTTAGCTCCAGAGCGTGGCAGGATGAGCTCCACCCCGGCCATCGAAGCAGCCGGCTCACCTGGAGAAAGCTCATTTTCTTCCCAGAGCCATGCCTACAGTGGCTAGTGGCCTGTCAACAGCAGTCAATTTCAAGTAGCTTCAAGGCAGCATGAATGGAGCTTTCAAAATGGGAAAGCAAGGCTACTTCCATGTGGCCCCCATTTCCACGGGCACACGCAGCATACATCCCTGTGCTTTCTAACAAATCCAAACAGACACAGGTTACCCAGTGGTGACTTCCCTGAATCAACTCCTCGAAGCAGGGTGTTCTGCAAATAGCGAACTGCCTCAACCAAGGAACGCCCCAGCTAAGCCTCCGGGCCCATGGCTCTTCAAAAGCCTGCAGTGTTACACGAGGAACTGGCCTTTAGTTGCAGTCGGAACGCAAGCCGACATTCTCCTGGAGGCAGGGTGACTTCAGGCAGGGGGTCCCAGATGGAATGCGAAGCCGAGGCTTATTCTCAGTGCAGCTCAGACTAGGGCAATGAGTCAGACTTGCACGGAATGTTGGACCTGCTAGAAAGGTGTTCGTCGACCTGTGGGAGTGTTGAGGAAATCAAGCTGTCCCAAGAAAGAGTGCAATCTGTTGCCCTACACTCGGCAAACACAGAGTGGCTCCGAAGGGCTACGGGCCTGGATGTGGCTTGGCAGGCCCACGGGGGCCTGAGGGAACGCAGTGTTCTTGCAGGGAATCGGGTGCCCAAGCGAGTCTCCTTGATGTCCTGCAAAGCGTACTGACGTTAAAATAATGCAGAGCAACGGCTACGGCCTCCTGGAAACTGCTGCACGCCTCCGCTTCTGCATGGCAATTCAGGGTCTTACCTCGAGACAACTGCTCACGCTGAGTGTCCCGTTGGCGACACAGCACGGTAGGATGCTGACTTTGTCCTCGAGCAGAATGACTTCAGGTACGAGGTCCTCGAAGAATCCTAAGCAGAGTGTTTTCTCATGGCAGCTCAGACGGGGGCCATGACGAACACTTCCATGGCACGTCGCACTGGCTAGAAATGTGGTCCTGAGGCTGTTCCAGTGCTCTGGAAATGTAGCTCTCCTTAAGGAACGAGTAGTGTGTTGTCCATCACTAGGCATACACAGACGGCCTCCGAGGGACCGACCTTTGGGCCTCGATGTTGCTCAGCAGGCCCACAGGGGTCTGGAGGTACTCACTGATCTTGGAGGGAAATTGATGCACACCCGAGGGGCCTACGAGTCCTGAAAAGGGTACTTCCTTTAAAATAAAGCAGAACAGGGGCTTCCCTGGTGGCGCAGTGGTTGAGAATCTGCCTGCCAATGCAGGGGACACGGGTTCGAGCCCTGGTCTGGGAGGATCCCACATGCCGCGGAGCAACTGGGCCCGTGAGCCACAACTACTGAGCATGCGCCTCTGGAGCCTGTGCTCCGTGACAAGAAAGGCCGCCATAGTGAGAGGCCTACGCACCGCGATCAAGAGTGGCCCCCACTTACCGCAACTGGAGAGAGCTCTAGCACAGAAACGAAGACCCAACATACCAATCAATCAATCAATAAATAAATCTTCAAAAAACAATAAAAAATAAAATAAGTAAAATAAAATAAAGCAGAACAGCGACTAAGACCTCATGGAAAGAGCTGCATGCCTCCCTTTCTGCGCGGCTACTCAGGGACTTACCTCGAGGCCAGTACTCACGTTGAGTTTCCCTTTAGCTCCAGAGCGTGGCAGGATGAGCTCCACCCCGGCCATCGAAGCACCCGGCTCACCTGGAGAAAACTCATTTTCTTCCCAGAGCCATGCCTACAGTGGCTAGTGGCCTGTCAACAGCAGTCAATTTCAAGTAGCTTCAAGGCAGCATGAATGGAGCTTTCAAAATGGGAAAGCAAGGCTACTTCCATCTGGCCCCCATTTCCACGGGCACACGCAGCATACATCCCTGTGCTTTCTAACAAGTCCAAACAGACACAGGTTACCCAGTGGTGACTTCCCTGAATCAACTCCTCGAAGCAGGCTGTTCTGCAAATAGCGAACTGCCTCAAGCAAGGAACGCCCCAGCTAAGCCTCCGGGCGCGTGGCTCTTCAAAAGCCTGCAGTGTTACACGAGGAACTGGCCTTTAGTTGCAGTCGGAACGCAAGCCGACATTCTCCTGGAGGCAGGGTGACTTCAGGCAGGGGGTCCCAGATGGAATGCGAAGCCGAGGCTTATTCTCAGTGCAGCTCAGACTAGGGCAATGAGTCAGACTTGCACGGAATGTTGGACCTGCTAGAAAGGTGTTCGTCGACCTGTGGGAGTGTTGAGGAAATCAAGCTGTCCCAAGAAAGAGTGCAGTCTGTTGCCCTACACTCGGCAAACACAGAGTGGCTCCGAAGGGCTACGGGCCTGGATGTGGCTTGGCAGGCCCACGGGGGCCTGAGGGTACTCAGTGTTCTTGCAGGGAATAGGGTGCCCAAGCGAGTCTCCTTGATGTCCTGCAAAGCGTACTGACGTTAAAATAATGCAGAGCAACGGCTACGGCCTCCTGGAAACTGCTGCACGCCTCCGCTTCTGCATGGCAATTCAGGGCCTTACCTCGAGACAACTGCTCACGCTGAGTGTCCCCTTGGCGACACAGCACGGTAGGATGCTGACTTTCTCCTCGAGCAGAGTGACTTCAGGTATGAGGTCCTCGAAGAATCCTAAGCAGAGTGTTTTCTCATGGCAGCTCAGACGGGGGCCATGAGGAACACTTCCATGGCACGTCGCAGTGGCTAGAAATGTGGTCCTGAGGCTGTTCCAGTGCTCTGGAAATGTAGCTCTCCTTAAGAAACGAGCAGTGTGTTGCCCATCACTCGGCATACACAGACGGCCTCCGAGGGACCGACCTTTGGGCCTCGATGTTGCTCAGCAGGCCCACAGGGGTCTGGAGGTACTCACTGATCTTGGAGGGAAATTGATGCACACCCGAGGGGCCTACGAGTCCTCAAAAGGGTACTTCCTTTAAAATAAAGCAGAACAGGGGCTTCCCTGGTGGCGCAGTGGTTGAGAATCTGCCTGCCAATGCAGGGGACACGGGTTCGAGCCCTGGTCTGGGAGGATCCCACATGCCGCGGAGCAACTGGGCCCGTGAGCCACAACTACTGAGCATGCGCCTCTGGAGCCTGTGCTCCATGACAAGAGGCCGCGATAGTGAGAGGCCTACGCGCCGCGATCAAGAGTGGCCCCCACTTACCGCAACTGGAGAGAGCCCTAGCACAGAAACGAAGACCCAACATAGCAATCAATCAATCAATAAACAAATCTTGAAAAAACAATAAAGAATAAAATAAGTAAAATAAAATAAAGCAGAACAGCGACTAAGACCTCATGGAAAGAGCTGCATGCCTCCCTTTCTGCGCGGCTACTCAGGGACTTACCTCGGGGCCAGTACTCACGTTGAGTTTCCCTTTAGCTCCAGAGCGTGGCAGGATGAGCTCCACCCCGGCCATCGAAGCAGCCGGCTCACCTGGAGAAAGCTCATTTTCTTCCCAGAGCCATGCCTACAGTGGCTAGTGGCCTGTCAACAGCAGTCAATTTCAAGTAGCTTCAAGGCAGCATGAATGGAGCTTTCAAAATGGGAAAGCAAGGCTACTTCCATGTGGCCCCCATTTCCACGGGCACACGCAGCATACATCCCTGTGCTTTCTAACAAATCCAAACAGACACAGGTTACCCAGTGGTGACTTCCCTGAATCAACTCCTCGAAGCAGGGTGTTCTGCAAATAGCGAACTGCCTCAACCAAGGAACGCCCCAGCTAAGCCTCCGGGCCCATGGCTCTTCAAAAGCCTGCAGTGTTACACGAGGAACTGGCCTTTAGTTGCAGTCGGAACGCAAGCCGACATTCTCCTGGAGGCAGGGTGACTTCAGGCAGGGGGTCCCAGATGGAATGCGAAGCCGAGGCTTATTCTCAGTGCAGCTCAGACTAGGGCAATGAGTCAGACTTGCACGGAATGTTGGACCTGCTAGAAAGGTGTTCGTCGACCTGTGGGAGTGTTGAGGAAATCAAGCTGTCCCAAGAAAGAGTGCAATCTGTTGCCCTACACTCGGCAAACACAGAGTGGCTCCGAAGGGCTACGGGCCTGGATGTGGCTTGGCAGGCCCACGGGGGCCTGAGGGTACTCAGTGTTCTTGCAGCGAATACGGTGCCCAAGCGAGGCTCCTAGATGTCCAGCAAAGCGTACTGACGTTAAAATAATGCAGAGAAACGACTACGGCCTCCTGGAAACTGCTGCACGCCTCCGCTTCTGCATGGCAATTCAGGGCCTTACCTCGAGACAACTGCTCACGCTGAGTGTCCCCTTGGCGACACAGCACGGTAGGATGCTGACTTTCTCCTCGAGCAGAGTGACTTCAGGTATGAGGTCCTCGAAGAATCCTAAGCAGAGTGTTTTCTCATGGCAGCTCAGACGGGGGCCATGAGGAACACTTCCATGGCACGTCGCAGTGGCTAGAAATGTGGTCCTGAGGCTGTTCCAGTGCTCTGGAAATGTAGCTCTCCTTAAGGAACGAGCAGTGTGTTGCCCATCACTCGGCATACACAGACGGCCTCCGAGGGACCGACCTTTGGGCCTCGATGTTGCTCAGCAGGCCCACAGGGGTCTGGAGGTACTCACTGATCTTGGAGGGAAATTGATGCACACCCGAGGGGCCTACGAGTCCTGAAAAGGGTACTTCCTTTAAAATAAAGCAGAACAGGGGCTTCCCTGGTGGCGCAGTGGTTGAGAATCTGCCTGCCAATGCAGGGGACACGGGTTCGAGCCCTGGTCTGGGAGGATCCCACATGCCGCGGAGCAACTGGGCCCGTGAGCCACAAGTACTGAACATGCGCCTCTGGAGCCTGTGCTCCGCGACAAGAGACGCCGCGATAGTGAGAGGCCTACGCACCGCGATCAAGAGTGGCCCCCACTTACCGCAACTGGAGAGAGCCCTAGCACAGAAACGAAGACCCAACATAGCAATCAATCAATCAATCAATAAATCTTCAAAAAACAATAAAGAATAAAATAAGTAAAATAAAATAAAGCAGAACAGCGACTAAGACCTCATGGAAAGAGCTGCATGCCTCCCTTTCTGCGCGGCTACTCAGGGACTTACCTTAAGGCCAGTACTCACGTTGAGTTTCCCTTCAGCTCTAAAGCGTGGCAGGATGAGCTCCACCCCGGCCATCGAAGCACCCGGCTCACCTGGAGAAAGCTCATTTTCTTCCCAGAGCCATGCCTACAGTGGCTAGTGGCCTGTCAACAGCAGTCAATTTCAAGTAGCTTCAAGGCAGCATGAATGGAGCTTTCAAAATGGGAAAGCAAGGCTACTTCCATGTGGCCCCCATTTCCACGGGCACACGCAGCATACATCCCTGTGCTTTCTAACAAGTCCAAACAGACACAGGTTACCCAGTGGTGACTTCCCTGAATCAACTCCTCGAAGCAGGGTGTTCTGCAAATAGCGAACTGCCTCAAGCAAGGAACGCCCCAGCTAAGCCTCCGGGCCCGTGGCTCTTCAAAAGCCTGCAGTGTTACACGAGGAACTGGCCTTTAGTTGCAGTCGGAACGCAAGCCGACATTCTCCTGGAGGCAGGGTGACTTCAGGCAGGGGGTCCCAGATGGAATGCGAAGCCGAGGCTTATTCTCAGTGCAGCTCAGACTAGGGCAATGAGTCAGACTTGCACGGAATGTTGGACCTGCTAGAAAGGTGTTCGTCGACCTGTGGGAGTGTTGAGGAAATCAAGCTGTCCCAAGAAAGAGTGTAGTCTGTTGCCCTACACTCGGCATACACAGAGTGGCTCCGAAGGACTACGGGCCTGGATGTGGCTTGGCAGGCCCACGGGGGCCTGAGGGTACTCAGTGTTCTTGCAGCGAATACGGTGCCCAAGCGAGGCTCCTTGATGTCCTGCAAAGCGTACTGACGTTAAAATAATGCAGAGAAACGGCTACGGCCTCCTGGAAACTGCTGCACGCCTCCGCTTCTGCATGGCAATTCAGGGCCTTACCTCGAGACAACTGCTCACGCTGAGTGTCTCGCTGGCGACAGAGCATGGTAGGATGCTGACTTTCTCCTCGAGCAGAATGACTTCAGCTACGAGGTCCTCTAAGAATCCTAAGCAGAGTGTTTTCTCATGGCAGCTCAGACGGGGCCATGACGAACACTTCCATGGCACGTCGCACTGGCTAGAAATGTGGTCCTGAGGCTGTTCCAGTGCTTTGGAAATGTAGCTCTCCTTAAGGAAGGAGCAGTGTGTTGCCCATCACTCGGCATACACAGACGGCCTCCGAGGGACCGACCTTTGGGCCTCGATGTTGCTCAGCAGGCCCACAAGGGTCTGGAGGTACTCACTGATCTTGGAGGGAAAATGATGCACACCCGAGGGGCCTACGAGTCCTGAAAAGGGTACTTCCTTTAAAATAAAGCAGAACAGGGGCTTCCCTGGTGGCGCAGTGGTTGAGAATCTGCCTGCCAATGCAGGGGACACGGGTTCGAGCGCTGGTCTGGGAGGATCCCACATGCCGCGGAGCAACTGGGCCCGTGAGCCACAACTACTGAGCATGCGCCTCTGGAGCCTGTGCTCCGCGACAAGAGACGCCGCGATAGTGAGAGGCCTACGCACCGCGATCAAGAGTGGCCCCCACTTACCGCAACTGGAGAGAGCCCTAGCACAGAAACGAAGACCCAACATAGCAATCAATCAATCAATCAATAAATCTTCAAAAAACAATAAAGAATAAAATAAGTAAAATAAAATAAAGCAGAACAGCGACTAAGACCTCATGGAAAGAGCTGCATGCCTCCCTTTCTGCGCGGCTACTCAGGGACTTACCTTAAGGCCAGTACTCACGTTGAGTTTCCCTTCAGCTCTAAAGCGTGGCAGGATGAGCTCCACCCCGGCCATCGAAGCACCCGGCTCACCTGGAGAAAGCTCATTTTCTTCCCAGAGCCATGCCTACAGTGGCTAGTGGCCTGTCAACAGCAGTCAATTTCAAGTAGCTTCAAGGCAGCATGAATGGAGCTTTCAAAATGGGAAAGCAAGGCTACTTCCATGTGGCCCCCATTTCCACGGGCACACGCAGCATACATCCCTGTGCTTTCTAACAAGTCCAAACAGACACAGGTTACCCAGTGGTGACTTCCCTGAATCAACTCCTCGAAGCAGGGTGTTCTGCAAATAGCGAACTGCCTCAACCAAGGAACGCCACAGCTAAGCCTCCGGGCCCGTGGCTCTTCAAAAGCCTGCAGTGTTACACGAGGAACTGGCCTTTAGTTGCAGTCGGAACGCAAGCCGACATTCTCCTGGAGGCAGGGTGACTTCAGGCAGGGGGTCCCAGATGGAATGCGAAGCCGAGGCTTATTCTCAGTGCAGCTCAGACTAGGGCAATGAGTCAGACTTGCACGGAATGTTGGACCTGCTAGAAAGGTGTTCGTCGACCTGTGGGAGTGTTGAGGAAATCAAGCTGTCCCAAGAAAGAGTGCAGTCTGTTGCCCTACACTCGGCAAACACAGAGTGGCTCCGAAGGGCTACGGGCCTGGATGTGGCTTGGCAGGCCCACGGGGGCCTGAGGGTACTCAGTGTTCTTGCAGGGAATAGGGTGCCCAAGCGAGTCTCCTTGATGTCCTGCAAAGCGTACTGACGTTAAAATAATGCAGAGCAACGGCTACGGCCTCCTGGAAACTGCTGCACGCCTCCGCTTCTGCATGGCAATTCAGGGCCTTACCTCGAGACAACTGCTCACGCTGAGTGTCTCGCTGGCGACAGAGCATGGTAGGATGCTGACTTTCTCCTCGAGCAGAATGACTTCAGCTACGAGGTCCTCTAAGAATCCTAAGCAGAGTGTTTTCTCATGGCAGCTCAGACGGGGCCATGACGAACACTTCCATGGCACGTCGCACTGGCTAGAAATGTGGTCCTGAGGCTGTTCCAGTGCTTTGGAAATGTAGCTCTCCTTAAGGAAGGAGCAGTGTGTTGCCCATCACTCGGCATACACAGACGGCCTCCGAGGGACCGACCTTTGGGCCTCGATGTTGCTCAGCAGGCCCACAAGGGTCTGGAGGTACTCACTGATCTTGGAGGGAAAATGATGCACACCCGAGGGGCCTACGAGTCCTGAAAAGGGTACTTCCTTTAAAATAAAGCAGAACAGGGGCTTCCCTGGTGGCGCAGTGGTTGAGAATCTGCCTGCCAATGCAGGGGACACGGGTTCGAGCGCTGGTCTGGGAGGATCCCACATGCCGCGGAGCAACTGGGCCCGTGAGCCACAACTACTGAGCATGCGCCTCTGGAGCCTGTGCTCCGCGACAAGAGACGCCGCGATAGTGAGAGGCCTACGCACCGCGATCAAGAGTGGCCCCCACTTACCGCAACTGGAGAGAGCCCTAGCACAGAAACGAAGACCCAACATAGCAATCAATCAATCAATCAATAAATCTTCAAAAAACAATAAAGAATAAAATAAGTAAAATAAAATAAAGCAGAACAGCGACTAAGACCTCATGGAAAGAGCTGCATGCCTCCCTTTCTGCGCGGCTACTCAGGGACTTACCTTAAGGCCAGTACTCACGTTGAGTTTCCCTTCAGCTCTAAAGCGTGGCAGGATGAGCTCCACCCCGGCCATCGAAGCACCCGGCTCACCTGGAGAAAGCTCATTTTCTTCCCAGAGCCATGCCTACAGTGGCTAGTGGCCTGTCAACAGCAGTCAATTTCAAGTAGCTTCAAGGCAGCATGAATGGAGCTTTCAAAATGGGAAAGCAAGGCTACTTCCATGTGGCCCCCATTTCCACGGGCACACGCAGCATACATCCCTGTGCTTTCTAACAAGTCCAAACAGACACAGGTTACCCAGTGGTGACTTCCCTGAATCAACTCCTCGAAGCAGGGTGTTCTGCAAATAGCGAACTGCCTCAACCAAGGAACGCCACAGCTAAGCCTCCGGGCCCGTGGCTCTTCAAAAGCCTGCAGTGTTACACGAGGAACTGGCCTTTAGTTGCAGTCGGAACGCAAGCCGACATTCTCCTGGAGGCAGGGTGACTTCAGGCAGGGGGTCCCAGATGGAATGCGAAGCCGAGGCTTATTCTCAGTGCAGCTCAGACTAGGGCAATGAGTCAGACTTGCACGGAATGTTGGACCTGCTAGAAAGGTGTTCGTCGACCTGTGGGAGTGTTGAGGAAATCAAGCTGTCCCAAGAAAGAGTGCAGTCTGTTGCCCTACACTCGGCAAACACAGAGTGGCTCCGAAGGGCTACGGGCCTGGATGTGGCTTGGCAGGCCCACGGGGGCCTGAGGGTACTCAGTGTTCTTGCAGGGAATAGGGTGCCCAAGCGAGTCTCCTTGATGTCCTGCAAAGCGTACTGACGTTAAAATAATGCAGAGCAACGGCTACGGCCTCCTGGAAACTGCTGCACGCCTCCGCTTCTGCATGGCAATTCAGGGCCTTACCTCGAGACAACTGCTCACGCTGAGTGTCCCCTTGGCGACACAGCACGGTAGGATGCTGACTTTCTCCTCGAGCAGAGTGACTTCAGGTATGAGGTCCTCGAAGAATCCTAAGCAGAGTGTTTTCTCATGGCAGCTCAGACGGGGGCCATGAGGAACACTTCCATGGCACGTCGCAGTGGCTAGAAATGTGGTCCTGAGGCTGTTCCAGTGCTCTGGAAATGTAGCTCTCCTTAAGAAACGAGCAGTGTGTTGCCCATCACTCGGCATACACAGACGGCCTCCGAGGGACCGACCTTTGGGCCTCGATGTTGCTCAGCAGGCCCACAGGGGTCTGGAGGTACTCACTGATCTTGGAGGGAAATTGATGCACACCCGAGGGGCCTACGAGTCCTCAAAAGGGTACTTCCTTTAAAATAAAGCAGAACAGGGGCTTCCCTGGTGGCGCAGTGGTTGAGAATCTGCCTGCCAATGCAGGGGACACGGGTTCGAGCCCTGGTCTGGGAGGATCCCACATGCCGCGGAGCAACTGGGCCCGTGAGCCACAACTACTGAGCATGCGCCTCTGGAGCCTGTGCTCCATGACAAGAGGCCGCGATAGTGAGAGGCCTACGCGCCGCGATCAAGAGTGGCCCCCACTTACCGCAACTGGAGAGAGCCCTAGCACAGAAACGAAGACCCAACATAGCAATCAATCAATCAATAAACAAATCTTGAAAAAACAATAAAGAATAAAATAAGTAAAATAAAATAAAGCAGAACAGCGACTAAGACCTCATGGAAAGAGCTGCATGCCTCCCTTTCTGCGCGGCTACTCAGGGACTTACCTCGGGGCCAGTACTCACGTTGAGTTTCCCTTTAGCTCCAGAGCGTGGCAGGATGAGCTCCACCCCGGCCATCGAAGCAGCCGGCTCACCTGGAGAAAGCTCATTTTCTTCCCAGAGCCATGCCTACAGTGGCTAGTGGCCTGTCAACAGCAGTCAATTTCAAGTAGCTTCAAGGCAGCATGAATGGAGCTTTCAAAATGGGAAAGCAAGGCTACTTCCATGTGGCCCCCATTTCCACGGGCACACGCAGCATACATCCCTGTGCTTTCTAACAAATCCAAACAGACACAGGTTACCCAGTGGTGACTTCCCTGAATCAACTCCTCGAAGCAGGGTGTTCTGCAAATAGCGAACTGCCTCAACCAAGGAACGCCCCAGCTAAGCCTCCGGGCCCATGGCTCTTCAAAAGCCTGCAGTGTTACACGAGGAACTGGCCTTTAGTTGCAGTCGGAACGCAAGCCGACATTCTCCTGGAGGCAGGGTGACTTCAGGCAGGGGGTCCCAGATGGAATGCGAAGCCGAGGCTTATTCTCAGTGCAGCTCAGACTAGGGCAATGAGTCAGACTTGCACGGAATGTTGGACCTGCTAGAAAGGTGTTCGTCGACCTGTGGGAGTGTTGAGGAAATCAAGCTGTCCCAAGAAAGAGTGCAATCTGTTGCCCTACACTCGGCAAACACAGAGTGGCTCCGAAGGGCTACGGGCCTGGATGTGGCTTGGCAGGCCCACGGGGGCCTGAGGGTACTCAGTGTTCTTGCAGCGAATACGGTGCCCAAGCGAGGCTCCTAGATGTCCAGCAAAGCGTACTGACGTTAAAATAATGCAGAGAAACGACTACGGCCTCCTGGAAACTGCTGCACGCCTCCGCTTCTGCATGGCAATTCAGGGCCTTACCTCGAGACAACTGCTCACGCTGAGTGTCCCCTTGGCGACACAGCACGGTAGGATGCTGACTTTCTCCTCGAGCAGAGTGACTTCAGGTATGAGGTCCTCGAAGAATCCTAAGCAGAGTGTTTTCTCATGGCAGCTCAGACGGGGGCCATGAGGAACACTTCCATGGCACGTCGCAGTGGCTAGAAATGTGGTCCTGAGGCTGTTCCAGTGCTCTGGAAATGTAGCTCTCCTTAAGGAACGAGCAGTGTGTTGCCCATCACTCGGCATACACAGACGGCCTCCGAGGGACCGACCTTTGGGCCTCGATGTTGCTCAGCAGGCCCACAGGGGTCTGGAGGTACTCACTGATCTTGGAGGGAAATTGATGCACACCCGAGGGGCCTACGAGTCCTGAAAAGGGTACTTCCTTTAAAATAAAGCAGAACAGGGGCTTCCCTGGTGGCGCAGTGGTTGAGAATCTGCCTGCCAATGCAGGGGACACGGGTTCGAGCGCTGGTCTGGGAGGATCCCACATGCCGCGGAGCAACTGGGCCCGTGAGCCACAACTACTGAGCATGCGCCTCTGGAGCCTGTGCTCCGCGACAAGAGACGCCGCGATAGTGAGAGGCCTACGCACCGCGATCAAGAGTGGCCCCCACTTACCGCAACTGGAGAGAGCCCTAGCACAGAAACGAAGACCCAACATAGCAATCAATCAATCAATCAATAAATCTTCAAAAAACAATAAAGAATAAAATAAGTAAAATAAAATAAAGCAGAACAGCGACTAAGACCTCATGGAAAGAGCTGCATGCCTCCCTTTCTGCGCGGCTACTCAGGGACTTACCTTAAGGCCAGTACTCACGTTGAGTTTCCCTTCAGCTCTAAAGCGTGGCAGGATGAGCTCCACCCCGGCCATCGAAGCACCCGGCTCACCTGGAGAAAGCTCATTTTCTTCCCAGAGCCATGCCTACAGTGGCTAGTGGCCTGTCAACAGCAGTCAATTTCAAGTAGCTTCAAGGCAGCATGAATGGAGCTTTCAAAATGGGAAAGCAAGGCTACTTCCATGTGGCCCCCATTTCCACGGGCACACGCAGCATACATCCCTGTGCTTTCTAACAAGTCCAAACAGACACAGGTTACCCAGTGGTGACTTCCCTGAATCAACTCCTCGAAGCAGGGTGTTCTGCAAATAGCGAACTGCCTCAACCAAGGAACGCCACAGCTAAGCCTCCGGGCCCGTGGCTCTTCAAAAGCCTGCAGTGTTACACGAGGAACTGGCCTTTAGTTGCAGTCGGAACGCAAGCCGACATTCTCCTGGAGGCAGGGTGACTTCAGGCAGGGGGTCCCAGATGGAATGCGAAGCCGAGGCTTATTCTCAGTGCAGCTCAGACTAGGGCAATGAGTCAGACTTGCACGGAATGTTGGACCTGCTAGAAAGGTGTTCGTCGACCTGTGGGAGTGTTGAGGAAATCAAGCTGTCCCAAGAAAGAGTGCAGTCTGTTGCCCTACACTCGGCAAACACAGAGTGGCTCCGAAGGGCTACGGGCCTGGATGTGGCTTGGCAGGCCCACGGGGGCCTGAGGGTACTCAGTGTTCTTGCAGGGAATAGGGTGCCCAAGCGAGTCTCCTTGATGTCCTGCAAAGCGTACTGACGTTAAAATAATGCAGAGCAACGGCTACGGCCTCCTGGAAACTGCTGCACGCCTCCGCTTCTGCATGGCAATTCAGGGCCTTACCTCGAGACAACTGCTCACGCTGAGTGTCTCGCTGGCGACAGAGCATGGTAGGATGCTGACTTTCTCCTCGAGCAGAATGACTTCAGCTACGAGGTCCTCTAAGAATCCTAAGCAGAGTGTTTTCTCATGGCAGCTCAGACGGGGCCATGACGAACACTTCCATGGCACGTCGCACTGGCTAGAAATGTGGTCCTGAGGCTGTTCCAGTGCTTTGGAAATGTAGCTCTCCTTAAGGAAGGAGCAGTGTGTTGCCCATCACTCGGCATACACAGACGGCCTCCGAGGGACCGACCTTTGGGCCTCGATGTTGCTCAGCAGGCCCACAAGGGTCTGGAGGTACTCACTGATCTTGGAGGGAAAATGATGCACACCCGAGGGGCCTACGAGTCCTGAAAAGGGTACTTCCTTTAAAATAAAGCAGAACAGGGGCTTCCCTGGTGGCGCAGTGGTTGAGAATCTGCCTGCCAATGCAGGGGACACGGGTTCGAGCGCTGGTCTGGGAGGATCCCACATGCCGCGGAGCAACTGGGCCCGTGAGCCACAACTACTGAGCATGCGCCTCTGGAGCCTGTGCTCCGCGACAAGAGACGCCGCGATAGTGAGAGGCCTACGCACCGCGATCAAGAGTGGCCCCCACTTACCGCAACTGGAGAGAGCCCTAGCACAGAAACGAAGACCCAACATAGCAATCAATCAATCAATCAATAAATCTTCAAAAAACAATAAAGAATAAAATAAGTAAAATAAAATAAAGCAGAACAGCGACTAAGACCTCATGGAAAGAGCTGCATGCCTCCCTTTCTGCGCGGCTACTCAGGGACTTACCTTAAGGCCAGTACTCACGTTGAGTTTCCCTTCAGCTCTAAAGCGTGGCAGGATGAGCTCCACCCCGGCCATCGAAGCACCCGGCTCACCTGGAGAAAGCTCATTTTCTTCCCAGAGCCATGCCTACAGTGGCTAGTGGCCTGTCAACAGCAGTCAATTTCAAGTAGCTTCAAGGCAGCATGAATGGAGCTTTCAAAATGGGAAAGCAAGGCTACTTCCATGTGGCCCCCATTTCCACGGGCACACGCAGCATACATCCCTGTGCTTTCTAACAAGTCCAAACAGACACAGGTTACCCAGTGGTGACTTCCCTGAATCAACTCCTCGAAGCAGGGTGTTCTGCAAATAGCGAACTGCCTCAACCAAGGAACGCCACAGCTAAGCCTCCGGGCCCGTGGCTCTTCAAAAGCCTGCAGTGTTACACGAGGAACTGGCCTTTAGTTGCAGTCGGAACGCAAGCCGACATTCTCCTGGAGGCAGGGTGACTTCAGGCAGGGGGTCCCAGATGGAATGCGAAGCCGAGGCTTATTCTCAGTGCAGCTCAGACTAGGGCAATGAGTCAGACTTGCACGGAATGTTGGACCTGCTAGAAAGGTGTTCGTCGACCTGTGGGAGTGTTGAGGAAATCAAGCTGTCCCAAGAAAGAGTGCAGTCTGTTGCCCTACACTCGGCAAACACAGAGTGGCTCCGAAGGGCTACGGGCCTGGATGTGGCTTGGCAGGCCCACGGGGGCCTGAGGGTACTCAGTGTTCTTGCAGGGAATAGGGTGCCCAAGCGAGTCTCCTTGATGTCCTGCAAAGCGTACTGACGTTAAAATAATGCAGAGCAACGGCTACGGCCTCCTGGAAACTGCTGCACGCCTCCGCTTCTGCATGGCAATTCAGGGCCTTACCTCGAGACAACTGCTCACGCTGAGTGTCCCCTTGGCGACACAGCACGGTAGGATGCTGACTTTCTCCTCGAGCAGAGTGACTTCAGGTATGAGGTCCTCGAAGAATCCTAAGCAGAGTGTTTTCTCATGGCAGCTCAGACGGGGGCCATGAGGAACACTTCCATGGCACGTCGCAGTGGCTAGAAATGTGGTCCTGAGGCTGTTCCAGTGCTCTGGAAATGTAGCTCTCCTTAAGAAACGAGCAGTGTGTTGCCCATCACTCGGCATACACAGACGGCCTCCGAGGGACCGACCTTTGGGCCTCGATGTTGCTCAGCAGGCCCACAGGGGTCTGGAGGTACTCACTGATCTTGGAGGGAAATTGATGCACACCCGAGGGGCCTACGAGTCCTCAAAAGGGTACTTCCTTTAAAATAAAGCAGAACAGGGGCTTCCCTGGTGGCGCAGTGGTTGAGAATCTGCCTGCCAATGCAGGGGACACGGGTTCGAGCCCTGGTCTGGGAGGATCCCACATGCCGCGGAGCAACTGGGCCCGTGAGCCACAACTACTGAGCATGCGCCTCTGGAGCCTGTGCTCCATGACAAGAGGCCGCGATAGTGAGAGGCCTACGCGCCGCGATCAAGAGTGGCCCCCACTTACCGCAACTGGAGAGAGCCCTAGCACAGAAACGAAGACCCAACATAGCAATCAATCAATCAATAAACAAATCTTGAAAAAACAATAAAGAATAAAATAAGTAAAATAAAATAAAGCAGAACAGCGACTAAGACCTCATGGAAAGAGCTGCATGCCTCCCTTTCTGCGCGGCTACTCAGGGACTTACCTCGGGGCCAGTACTCACGTTGAGTTTCCCTTTAGCTCCAGAGCGTGGCAGGATGAGCTCCACCCCGGCCATCGAAGCAGCCGGCTCACCTGGAGAAAGCTCATTTTCTTCCCAGAGCCATGCCTACAGTGGCTAGTGGCCTGTCAACAGCAGTCAATTTCAAGTAGCTTCAAGGCAGCATGAATGGAGCTTTCAAAATGGGAAAGCAAGGCTACTTCCATGTGGCCCCCATTTCCACGGGCACACGCAGCATACATCCCTGTGCTTTCTAACAAATCCAAACAGACACAGGTTACCCAGTGGTGACTTCCCTGAATCAACTCCTCGAAGCAGGGTGTTCTGCAAATAGCGAACTGCCTCAACCAAGGAACGCCCCAGCTAAGCCTCCGGGCCCATGGCTCTTCAAAAGCCTGCAGTGTTACACGAGGAACTGGCCTTTAGTTGCAGTCGGAACGCAAGCCGACATTCTCCTGGAGGCAGGGTGACTTCAGGCAGGGGGTCCCAGATGGAATGCGAAGCCGAGGCTTATTCTCAGTGCAGCTCAGACTAGGGCAATGAGTCAGACTTGCACGGAATGTTGGACCTGCTAGAAAGGTGTTCGTCGACCTGTGGGAGTGTTGAGGAAATCAAGCTGTCCCAAGAAAGAGTGCAATCTGTTGCCCTACACTCGGCAAACACAGAGTGGCTCCGAAGGGCTACGGGCCTGGATGTGGCTTGGCAGGCCCACGGGGGCCTGAGGGTACTCAGTGTTCTTGCAGCGAATACGGTGCCCAAGCGAGGCTCCTAGATGTCCAGCAAAGCGTACTGACGTTAAAATAATGCAGAGAAACGACTACGGCCTCCTGGAAACTGCTGCACGCCTCCGCTTCTGCATGGCAATTCAGGGCCTTACCTCGAGACAACTGCTCACGCTGAGTGTCCCCTTGGCGACACAGCACGGTAGGATGCTGACTTTCTCCTCGAGCAGAGTGACTTCAGGTATGAGGTCCTCGAAGAATCCTAAGCAGAGTGTTTTCTCATGGCAGCTCAGACGGGGGCCATGAGGAACACTTCCATGGCACGTCGCAGTGGCTAGAAATGTGGTCCTGAGGCTGTTCCAGTGCTCTGGAAATGTAGCTCTCCTTAAGGAACGAGCAGTGTGTTGCCCATCACTCGGCATACACAGACGGCCTCCGAGGGACCGACCTTTGGGCCTCGATGTTGCTCAGCAGGCCCACAGGGGTCTGGAGGTACTCACTGATCTTGGAGGGAAATTGATGCACACCCGAGGGGCCTACGAGTCCTGAAAAGGGTACTTCCTTTAAAATAAAGCAGAACAGGGGCTTCCCTGGTGGCGCAGTGGTTGAGAATCTGCCTGCCAATGCAGGGGACACGGGTTCGAGCCCTGGTCTGGGAGGATCCCACATGCCGCGGAGCAACTGGGCCCGTGAGCCACAAGTACTGAACATGCGCCTCTGGAGCCTGTGCTCCGCGACAAGAGACGCCGCGATAGTGAGAGGCCTACGCACCGCGATCAAGAGTGGCCCCCACTTACCGCAACTGGAGAGAGCCCTAGCACAGAAACGAAGACCCAACATAGCAATCAATCAATCAATCAATAAATCTTCAAAAAACAATAAAGAATAAAATAAGTAAAATAAAATAAAGCAGAACAGCGACTAAGACCTCATGGAAAGAGCTGCATGCCTCCCTTTCTGCGCGGCTACTCAGGGACTTACCTTAAGGCCAGTACTCACGTTGAGTTTCCCTTCAGCTCTAAAGCGTGGCAGGATGAGCTCCACCCCGGCCATCGAAGCACCCGGCTCACCTGGAGAAAGCTCATTTTCTTCCCAGAGCCATGCCTACAGTGGCTAGTGGCCTGTCAACAGCAGTCAATTTCAAGTAGCTTCAAGGCAGCATGAATGGAGCTTTCAAAATGGGAAAGCAAGGCTACTTCCATGTGGCCCCCATTTCCACGGGCACACGCAGCATACATCCCTGTGCTTTCTAACAAGTCCAAACAGACACAGGTTACCCAGTGGTGACTTCCCTGAATCAACTCCTCGAAGCAGGGTGTTCTGCAAATAGCGAACTGCCTCAAGCAAGGAACGCCCCAGCTAAGCCTCCGGGCCCGTGGCTCTTCAAAAGCCTGCAGTGTTACACGAGGAACTGGCCTTTAGTTGCAGTCGGAACGCAAGCCGACATTCTCCTGGAGGCAGGGTGACTTCAGGCAGGGGGTCCCAGATGGAATGCGAAGCCGAGGCTTATTCTCAGTGCAGCTCAGACTAGGGCAATGAGTCAGACTTGCACGGAATGTTGGACCTGCTAGAAAGGTGTTCGTCGACCTGTGGGAGTGTTGAGGAAATCAAGCTGTCCCAAGAAAGAGTGTAGTCTGTTGCCCTACACTCGGCATACACAGAGTGGCTCCGAAGGACTACGGGCCTGGATGTGGCTTGGCAGGCCCACGGGGGCCTGAGGGTACTCAGTGTTCTTGCAGCGAATACGGTGCCCAAGCGAGGCTCCTTGATGTCCTGCAAAGCGTACTGACGTTAAAATAATGCAGAGAAACGGCTACGGCCTCCTGGAAACTGCTGCACGCCTCCGCTTCTGCATGGCAATTCAGGGCCTTACCTCGAGACAACTGCTCACGCTGAGTGTCTCGCTGGCGACAGAGCATGGTAGGATGCTGACTTTCTCCTCGAGCAGAATGACTTCAGCTACGAGGTCCTCTAAGAATCCTAAGCAGAGTGTTTTCTCATGGCAGCTCAGACGGGGCCATGACGAACACTTCCATGGCACGTCGCACTGGCTAGAAATGTGGTCCTGAGGCTGTTCCAGTGCTTTGGAAATGTAGCTCTCCTTAAGGAAGGAGCAGTGTGTTGCCCATCACTCGGCATACACAGACGGCCTCCGAGGGACCGACCTTTGGGCCTCGATGTTGCTCAGCAGGCCCACAAGGGTCTGGAGGTACTCACTGATCTTGGAGGGAAAATGATGCACACCCGAGGGGCCTACGAGTCCTGAAAAGGGTACTTCCTTTAAAATAAAGCAGAACAGGGGCTTCCCTGGTGGCGCAGTGGTTGAGAATCTGCCTGCCAATGCAGGGGACACGGGTTCGAGCGCTGGTCTGGGAGGATCCCACATGCCGCGGAGCAACTGGGCCCGTGAGCCACAACTACTGAGCATGCGCCTCTGGAGCCTGTGCTCCGCGACAAGAGACGCCGCGATAGTGAGAGGCCTACGCACCGCGATCAAGAGTGGCCCCCACTTACCGCAACTGGAGAGAGCCCTAGCACAGAAACGAAGACCCAACATAGCAATCAATCAATCAATCAATAAATCTTCAAAAAACAATAAAGAATAAAATAAGTAAAATAAAATAAAGCAGAACAGCGACTAAGACCTCATGGAAAGAGCTGCATGCCTCCCTTTCTGCGCGGCTACTCAGGGACTTACCTTAAGGCCAGTACTCACGTTGAGTTTCCCTTCAGCTCTAAAGCGTGGCAGGATGAGCTCCACCCCGGCCATCGAAGCACCCGGCTCACCTGGAGAAAGCTCATTTTCTTCCCAGAGCCATGCCTACAGTGGCTAGTGGCCTGTCAACAGCAGTCAATTTCAAGTAGCTTCAAGGCAGCATGAATGGAGCTTTCAAAATGGGAAAGCAAGGCTACTTCCATGTGGCCCCCATTTCCACGGGCACACGCAGCATACATCCCTGTGCTTTCTAACAAGTCCAAACAGACACAGGTTACCCAGTGGTGACTTCCCTGAATCAACTCCTCGAAGCAGGGTGTTCTGCAAATAGCGAACTGCCTCAACCAAGGAACGCCACAGCTAAGCCTCCGGGCCCGTGGCTCTTCAAAAGCCTGCAGTGTTACACGAGGAACTGGCCTTTAGTTGCAGTCGGAACGCAAGCCGACATTCTCCTGGAGGCAGGGTGACTTCAGGCAGGGGGTCCCAGATGGAATGCGAAGCCGAGGCTTATTCTCAGTGCAGCTCAGACTAGGGCAATGAGTCAGACTTGCACGGAATGTTGGACCTGCTAGAAAGGTGTTCGTCGACCTGTGGGAGTGTTGAGGAAATCAAGCTGTCCCAAGAAAGAGTGCAGTCTGTTGCCCTACACTCGGCAAACACAGAGTGGCTCCGAAGGGCTACGGGCCTGGATGTGGCTTGGCAGGCCCACGGGGGCCTGAGGGTACTCAGTGTTCTTGCAGGGAATAGGGTGCCCAAGCGAGTCTCCTTGATGTCCTGCAAAGCGTACTGACGTTAAAATAATGCAGAGCAACGGCTACGGCCTCCTGGAAACTGCTGCACGCCTCCGCTTCTGCATGGCAATTCAGGGCCTTACCTCGAGACAACTGCTCACGCTGAGTGTCTCGCTGGCGACAGAGCATGGTAGGATGCTGACTTTCTCCTCGAGCAGAATGACTTCAGCTACGAGGTCCTCTAAGAATCCTAAGCAGAGTGTTTTCTCATGGCAGCTCAGACGGGGCCATGACGAACACTTCCATGGCACGTCGCACTGGCTAGAAATGTGGTCCTGAGGCTGTTCCAGTGCTTTGGAAATGTAGCTCTCCTTAAGGAAGGAGCAGTGTGTTGCCCATCACTCGGCATACACAGACGGCCTCCGAGGGACCGACCTTTGGGCCTCGATGTTGCTCAGCAGGCCCACAAGGGTCTGGAGGTACTCACTGATCTTGGAGGGAAAATGATGCACACCCGAGGGGCCTACGAGTCCTGAAAAGGGTACTTCCTTTAAAATAAAGCAGAACAGGGGCTTCCCTGGTGGCGCAGTGGTTGAGAATCTGCCTGCCAATGCAGGGGACACGGGTTCGAGCGCTGGTCTGGGAGGATCCCACATGCCGCGGAGCAACTGGGCCCGTGAGCCACAACTACTGAGCATGCGCCTCTGGAGCCTGTGCTCCGCGACAAGAGACGCCGCGATAGTGAGAGGCCTACGCACCGCGATCAAGAGTGGCCCCCACTTACCGCAACTGGAGAGAGCCCTAGCACAGAAACGAAGACCCAACATAGCAATCAATCAATCAATCAATAAATCTTCAAAAAACAATAAAGAATAAAATAAGTAAAATAAAATAAAGCAGAACAGCGACTAAGACCTCATGGAAAGAGCTGCATGCCTCCCTTTCTGCGCGGCTACTCAGGGACTTACCTTAAGGCCAGTACTCACGTTGAGTTTCCCTTCAGCTCTAAAGCGTGGCAGGATGAGCTCCACCCCGGCCATCGAAGCACCCGGCTCACCTGGAGAAAGCTCATTTTCTTCCCAGAGCCATGCCTACAGTGGCTAGTGGCCTGTCAACAGCAGTCAATTTCAAGTAGCTTCAAGGCAGCATGAATGGAGCTTTCAAAATGGGAAAGCAAGGCTACTTCCATGTGGCCCCCATTTCCACGGGCACACGCAGCATACATCCCTGTGCTTTCTAACAAGTCCAAACAGACACAGGTTACCCAGTGGTGACTTCCCTGAATCAACTCCTCGAAGCAGGGTGTTCTGCAAATAGCGAACTGCCTCAACCAAGGAACGCCACAGCTAAGCCTCCGGGCCCGTGGCTCTTCAAAAGCCTGCAGTGTTACACGAGGAACTGGCCTTTAGTTGCAGTCGGAACGCAAGCCGACATTCTCCTGGAGGCAGGGTGACTTCAGGCAGGGGGTCCCAGATGGAATGCGAAGCCGAGGCTTATTCTCAGTGCAGCTCAGACTAGGGCAATGAGTCAGACTTGCACGGAATGTTGGACCTGCTAGAAAGGTGTTCGTCGACCTGTGGGAGTGTTGAGGAAATCAAGCTGTCCCAAGAAAGAGTGCAGTCTGTTGCCCTACACTCGGCAAACACAGAGTGGCTCCGAAGGGCTACGGGCCTGGATGTGGCTTGGCAGGCCCACGGGGGCCTGAGGGTACTCAGTGTTCTTGCAGGGAATAGGGTGCCCAAGCGAGTCTCCTTGATGTCCTGCAAAGCGTACTGACGTTAAAATAATGCAGAGCAACGGCTACGGCCTCCTGGAAACTGCTGCACGCCTCCGCTTCTGCATGGCAATTCAGGGCCTTACCTCGAGACAACTGCTCATGCTGAGTGTCCCGTTGGCGACACAGCACGGTAGGATGCTGACTTTCTCCTCGAGCAGAATGACTTCAGGTACGAGGTCCTCGAAGAATCCTAAGCAGAGTGTTTTCTCATGGCAGCTCAGACGGGGGCCATGACGAACACTTCCATGGCACGTCGCACTGGCTAGAAATGTGGTCCTGAGGCTGTTCCAGTGCTCTGGAAATGTAGCTCTCCTTAAGGAAGGAGCAGTGTGTTGCCCATCACTCGGCATACACAGACGGCCTCCGAGGGACCGACCTTTGGGCCTCGATGTTGCTCAGCAGGCCCACAGGGGTCTGGAGGTACTCACTGATCTTGGAGGGAAATTGATGCACACCCGAGGGGCCTACGAGTCCTGAAAAGGGTACTTCCTTTAAAATAAAGCAGAACAGGGGCTTCCCTGGTGGCGCAGTGGTTGAGAATCTGCCTGCCAATGCAGGGGACACGGGTTCGAGCCCTGGTCTGGGAGGATCCCACATGCCGCGGAGCAACTGGGCCCGTGAGCCACAACTACTGAGCATGCGCCTCTGGAGCCTGTGCTCCGCGACAAGAGAGGCCGCGATAGAGAGAGGCCTACGCACCGCGATCAAGAGTGGCCCCCACTTACCGCAACTGGAGAGAGCTCTAGCACAGAAACGAAGACCCAACATACCAATCAATCAATAAATAAATCTTCAAAAAACAATAAAGAATAAAATAAGTAAAATAAAATAAAGCAGAACAGCGACTAAGACCTCATGGAAAGAGCTGATGCCTCCCTTTCTGCGCGGCTACTCAGGGACTTACCTCGAGGCCAGTACTCACGTTGAGTTTCCCTTTAGCTCCAGAGCGTGGCAGGATGAGCTCCACCCCGGCCATCGAAGCACCCGGCTTACCTGGAGAAAACTCATTTTCTTCCCAGAGCCATGCCTACAGTGGCTAGTGGCCTGTCAACAGCAGTCAATTTCAAGTAGCTTCAAGGCAGCATGAATGGAGCTTTCAAAATGGGAAAGCAAGGCTACTTCCATCTGGCCCCCATTTCCACGGGCACACGCAGCATACATCCCTGTGCTTTCTAACAAGTCCAAACAGACACAGGTTACCCAGTGGTGACTTCCCTGAATCAACTCCTCGAAGCAGGGTGTTCTGCAAATAGCGAACTGCCTCAAGCAAGGAACGCCCCAGCTAAGCCTCCGGGCCTGTGGCTCTTCAAAAGCCTGCAGTGTTACACGAGGAACTGGCCTTTAGTTGCAGTCGGAACGCAAGCCGACATTCTCCTGGAGGCAGGGTGACTTCAGGCAGGGGGTCCCAGATGGAATGCGAAGCCGAGGCTTATTCTCAGTGCAGCTCAGACTAGGGCAATGAGTCAGACTTGCACGGAATGTTGGACCTGCTAGAAAGGTGTTCGTCGACCTGTGGGAGTGTTGAGGAAATCAAGCTGTCCTAAGAAAGAGTGCAGTCTGTTGCCCTACACTCGGCATACACAGAGTGGCTCCGAAGGGCTACGGGCCTGGATGTGGCTTGGCAGGACCACGGGGGCCTGAGGGTACTCAGTGTTCTTGCAGCGAATACGGTGCCCAAGCGAGGCTCCTAGATGTCCAGCAAAGCGTACTGACGTTAAAATAATGCAGAGAAACGACTACGGCCTCCTGGAAACTGCTGCACGCCTCCGCTTCTGCATGGCAATTCAGGGCCTTACCTCGAGACAACTGCTCACGCTGAGTGTCCCCTTGGCGACACAGCACGGTAGGATGCTGACTTTCTCCTCGAGCAGAGTGACTTCAGGTATGAGGTCCTCGAAGAATCCTAAGCAGAGTGTTTTCTCATGGCAGCTCAGACGGGGGCCATGAGGAACACTTCCATGGCACGTCGCAGTGGCTAGAAATGTGGTCCTGAGGCTGTTCCAGTGCTCTGGAAATGTAGCTCTCCTTAAGGAACGAGCAGTGTGTTGCCCATCACTCGGCATACACAGACGGCCTCCGAGGGACCGACCTTTGGGCCTCGATGTTGCTCAGCAGGCCCACAGGGGTCTGGAGGTACTCACTGATCTTGGAGGGAAATTGATGCACACCCGAGGGGCCTACGAGTCCTCAAAAGGGTACTTCCTTTAAAATAAAGCAGAACAGGGGCTTCCCTGGTGGCGCAGTGGTTGAGAATCTGCCTGCCAATGCAGGGGACACGGGTTCGAGCCCTGGTCTGGGAGGATCCCACATGCCGCGGAGCAACTGGGCCCGTGAGCCACAACTACTGAGCATGCGCCTCTGGAGCCTGTGCTCCATGACAAGAGGCCGCGATAGTGAGAGGCCTACGCGCCGCGATCAAGAGTGGCCCCCACTTACCGCAACTGGAGAGAGCCCTAGCACAGAAACGAAGACCCAACATAGCAATCAATCAATCAATAAACAAATCTTGAAAAAACAATAAAGAATAAAATAAGTAAAATAAAATAAAGCAGAACAGCGACTAAGACCTCATGGAAAGAGCTGCATGCCTCCCTTTCTGCGTGGCTACTCAGGGACTTACCTCGGGGCCAGTACTCACGTTGAGTTTCCCTTTAGCTCCAGAGCGTGGCAGGATGAGCTCCACCCCGGCCATCGAAGCAGCCGGCTCACCTGGAGAAAGCTCATTTTCTTCCCAGAGCCATGCCTACAGTGGCTAGTGGCCTGTCAACAGCAGTCAATTTCAAGTAGCTTCAAGGCAGCATGAATGGAGCTTTCAAAATGGGAAAGCAAGGCTACTTCCATGTGGCCCCCATTTCCACGGGCACACGCAGCATACATCCCTGTGCTTTCTAACAAATCCAAACAGACACAGGTTACCCAGTGGTGACTTCCCTGAATCAACTCCTCGAAGCAGGGTGTTCTGCAAATAGCGAACTGCCTCAACCAAGGAACGCCCCAGCTAAGCCTCCGGGCCCATGGCTCTTCAAAAGCCTGCAGTGTTACACGAGGAACTGGCCTTTAGTTGCAGTCGGAACGCAAGCCGACATTCTCCTGGAGGCAGGGTGACTTCAGGCAGGGGGTCCCAGATGGAATGCGAAGCCGAGGCTTATTCTCAGTGCAGCTCAGACTAGGGCAATGAGTCAGACTTGCACGGAATGTTGGACCTGCTAGAAAGGTGTTCGTCGACCTGTGGGAGTGTTGAGGAAATCAAGCTGTCCCAAGAAAGAGTGCAATCTGTTGCCCTACACTCGGCAAACACAGAGTGGCTCCGAAGGGCTACGGGCCTGGATGTGGCTTGGCAGGCCCACGGGGGCCTGAGGGAACGCAGTGTTCTTGCAGGGAATCGGGTGCCCAAGCGAGTCTCCTTGATGTCCTGCAAAGCGTACTGACGTTAAAATAATGCAGAGCAACGGCTACGGCCTCCTGGAAACTGCTGCACGCCTCCGCTTCTGCATGGCAATTCAGGGTCTTACCTCGAGACAACTGCTCACGCTGAGTGTCCCGTTGGCGACACAGCACGGTAGGATGCTGACTTTGTCCTCGAGCAGAATGACTTCAGGTACGAGGTCCTCGAAGAATCCTAAGCAGAGTGTTTTCTCATGGCAGCTCAGACGGGGGCCATGACGAACACTTCCATGGCACGTCGCACTGGCTAGAAATGTGGTCCTGAGGCTGTTCCAGTGCTCTGGAAATGTAGCTCTCCTTAAGGAACGAGTAGTGTGTTGTCCATCACTAGGCATACACAGACGGCCTCCGAGGGACCGACCTTTGGGCCTCGATGTTGCTCAGCAGGCCCACAGGGGTCTGGAGGTACTCACTGATCTTGGAGGGAAATTGATGCACACCCGAGGGGCCTACGAGTCCTGAAAAGGGTACTTCCTTTAAAATAAAGCAGAACAGGGGCTTCCCTGGTGGCGCAGTGGTTGAGAATCTGCCTGCCAATGCAGGGGACACGGGTTCGAGCCCTGGTCTGGGAGGATCCCACATGCCGCGGAGCAACTGGGCCCGTGAGCCACAACTACTGAGCATGCGCCTCTGGAGCCTGTGCTCCGTGACAAGAAAGGCCGCCATAGTGAGAGGCCTACGCACCGCGATCAAGAGTGGCCCCCACTTACCGCAACTGGAGAGAGCTCTAGCACAGAAACGAAGACCCAACATACCAATCAATCAATCAATAAATAAATCTTCAAAAAACAATAAAAAATAAAATAAGTAAAATAAAATAAAGCAGAACAGCGACTAAGACCTCATGGAAAGAGCTGCATGCCTCCCTTTCTGCGCGGCTACTCAGGGACTTACCTCGAGGCCAGTACTCACGTTGAGTTTCCCTTTAGCTCCAGAGCGTGGCAGGATGAGCTCCACCCCGGCCATCGAAGCACCCGGCTTACCTGGAGAAAACTCATTTTCTTCCCAGAGCCATGCCTACAGTGGCTAGTGGCCTGTCAACAGCAGTCAATTTCAAGTAGCTTCAAGGCAGCATGAATGGAGCTTTCAAAATGGGAAAGCAAGGCTACTTCCATCTGGCCCCCATTTCCACGGGCACACGCAGCATACATCCCTGTGCTTTCTAACAAGTCCAAACAGACACAGGTTACCCAGTGGTGACTTCCCTGAATCAACTCCTCGAAGCAGGCTGTTCTGCAAATAGCGAACTGCCTCAAGCAAGGAACGCCCCAGCTAAGCCTCCGGGCCCGTGGCTCTTCAAAAGCCTGCAGTGTTACACGAGGAACTGGCCTTTAGTTGCAGTCGGAACGCAAGCCGACATTCTCCTGGAGGCAGGGTGACTTCAGGCAGGGGGTCCCAGATGGAATGCGAAGCCGAGGCTTATTCTCAGTGCAGCTCAGACTAGGGCAATGAGTCAGACTTGCACGGAATGTTGGACCTGCTAGAAAGGTGTTCGTCGACCTGTGGGAGTGTTGAGGAAATCAAGCTGTCCCAAGAAAGAGTGCAGTCTGTTGCCCTACACTCGGCAAACACAGAGTGGCTCCGAAGGGCTACGGGCCTGGATGTGGCTTGGCAGGCCCACGGGGGCCTGAGGGTACTCAGTGTTCTTGCAGGGAATAGGGTGCCCAAGCGAGTCTCCTTGATGTCCTGCAAAGCGTACTGACGTTAAAATAATGCAGAGCAACGGCTACGGCCTCCTGGAAACTGCTGCACGCCTCCGCTTCTGCATGGCAATTCAGGGCCTTACCTCGAGACAACTGCTCACGCTGAGTGTCCCCTTGGCGACACAGCACGGTAGGATGCTGACTTTCTCCTCGAGCAGAGTGACTTCAGGTATGAGGTCCTCGAAGAATCCTAAGCAGAGTGTTTTCTCATGGCAGCTCAGACGGGGGCCATGAGGAACACTTCCATGGCACGTCGCAGTGGCTAGAAATGTGGTCCTGAGGCTGTTCCAGTGCTCTGGAAATGTAGCTCTCCTTAAGAAACGAGCAGTGTGTTGCCCATCACTCGGCATACACAGACGGCCTCCGAGGGACCGACCTTTGGGCCTCGATGTTGCTCAGCAGGCCCACAGGGGTCTGGAGGTACTCACTGATCTTGGAGGGAAATTGATGCACACCCGAGGGGCCTACGAGTCCTCAAAAGGGTACTTCCTTTAAAATAAAGCAGAACAGGGGCTTCCCTGGTGGCGCAGTGGTTGAGAATCTGCCTGCCAATGCAGGGGACACGGGTTCGAGCCCTGGTCTGGGAGGATCCCACATGCCGCGGAGCAACTGGGCCCGTGAGCCACAACTACTGAGCATGCGCCTCTGGAGCCTGTGCTCCATGACAAGAGGCCGCGATAGTGAGAGGCCTACGCGCCGCGATCAAGAGTGGCCCCCACTTACCGCAACTGGAGAGAGCCCTAGCACAGAAACGAAGACCCAACATAGCAATCAATCAATCAATAAACAAATCTTGAAAAAACAATAAAGAATAAAATAAGTAAAATAAAATAAAGCAGAACAGCGACTAAGACCTCATGGAAAGAGCTGCATGCCTCCCTTTCTGCGCGGCTACTCAGGGACTTACCTCGAGGCCAGTACTCACGTTGAGTTTCCCTTTAGCTCCAGAGCGTGGCAGGATGAGCTCCACCCCGGCCATCGAAGCAGCCGGCTCACCTGGAGAAAGCTCATTTTCTTCCCAGAGCCATGCCTACAGTGGCTAGTGGCCTGTCAACAGCAGTCAATTTCAAGTAGCTTCAAGGCAGCATGAATGGAGCTTTCAAAATGGGAAAGCAAGGCTACTTCCATGTGGCCCCCATTTCCACAGGCACACGCAGCATACATCCCTGTGCTTTCTAACAAATCCAAACAGACACAGGTTACCCAGTGGTGACTTCCCTGAATCAACTCCTCGAAGCAGGGTGTTCTGCAAATAGCGAACTGCCTCAACCAAGGAACGCCCCAGCTAAGCCTCCGGGCCCATGGCTCTTCAAAAGCCTGCAGTGTTACACGAGGAACTGGCCTTTAGTTGCAGTCGGAACGCAAGCCGACATTCTCCTGGAGGCAGGGTGACTTCAGGCAGGGGGTCCCAGATGGAATGCGAAGCCGAGGCTTATTCTCAGTGCAGCTCAGACTAGGGCAATGAGTCAGACTTGCACGGAATGTTGGACCTGCTAGAAAGGTGTTCGTCGACCTGTGGGAGTGTTGAGGAAATCAAGCTGTCCCAAGAAAGAGTGCAATCTGTTGCCCTACACTCGGCAAACACAGAGTGGCTCCGAAGGGCTACGGGCCTGGATGTGGCTTGGCAGGCCCACGGGGGCCTGAGGGAACGCAGTGTTCTTGCAGGGAATCGGGTGCCCAAGCGAGTCTCCTTGATGTCCTGCAAAGCGTACTGACGTTAAAATAATGCAGAGCAACGGCTACGGCCTCCTGGAAACTGCTGCACGCCTCCGCTTCTGCATGGCAATTCAGGGTCTTACCTCGAGACAACTGCTCACGCTGAGTGTCCCGTTGGCGACACAGCACGGTAGGATGCTGACTTTGTCCTCGAGCAGAATGACTTCAGGTACGAGGTCCTCGAAGAATCCTAAGCAGAGTGTTTTCTCATGGCAGCTCAGACGGGGGCCATGACGAACACTTCCATGGCACGTCGCACTGGCTAGAAATGTGGTCCTGAGGCTGTTCCAGTGCTCTGGAAATGTAGCTCTCCTTAAGGAACGAGTAGTGTGTTGTCCATCACTAGGCATACACAGACGGCCTCCGAGGGACCGACCTTTGGGCCTCGATGTTGCTCAGCAGGCCCACAGGGGTCTGGAGGTACTCACTGATCTTGGAGGGAAATTGATGCACACCCGAGGGGCCTACGAGTCCTGAAAAGGGTACTTCCTTTAAAATAAAGCAGAACAGGGGCTTCCCTGGTGGCGCAGTGGTTGAGAATCTGCCTGCCAATGCAGGGGACACGGGTTCGAGCCCTGGTCTGGGAGGATCCCACATGCCGCGGAGCAACTGGGCCCGTGAGCCACAACTACTGAGCATGCGCCTCTGGAGCCTGTGCTCCGTGACAAGAAAGGCCGCCATAGTGAGAGGCCTACGCACCGCGATCAAGAGTGGCCCCCACTTACCGCAACTGGAGAGAGCTCTAGCACAGAAACGAAGACCCAACATACCAATCAATCAATCAATAAATAAATCTTCAAAAAACAATAAAAAATAAAATAAGTAAAATAAAATAAAGCAGAACAGCGACTAAGACCTCATGGAAAGAGCTGCATGCCTCCCTTTCTGCGCGGCTACTCAGGGACTTACCTCGAGGCCAGTACTCACGTTGAGTTTCCCTTTAGCTCCAGAGCGTGGCAGGATGAGCTCCACCCCGGCCATCGAAGCACCCGGCTTACCTGGAGAAAACTCATTTTCTTCCCAGAGCCATGCCTACAGTGGCTAGTGGCCTGTCAACAGCAGTCAATTTCAAGTAGCTTCAAGGCAGCATGAATGGAGCTTTCAAAATGGGAAAGCAAGGCTACTTCCATCTGGCCCCCATTTCCACGGGCACACGCAGCATACATCCCTGTGCTTTCTAACAAGTCCAAACAGACACAGGTTACCCAGTGGTGACTTCCCTGAATCAACTCCTCGAAGCAGGCTGTTCTGCAAATAGCGAACTGCCTCAAGCAAGGAACGCCCCAGCTAAGCCTCCGGGCCCATGGCTCTTCAAAAGCCTGCAGTGTTACACGAGGAACTGGCCTTTAGTTGCAGTCGGAACGCAAGCCGACATTCTCCTGGAGGCAGGGTGACTTCAGGCAGGGGGTCCCAGATGGAATGCGAAGCCGAGGCTTATTCTCAGTGCAGCTCAGACTAGGGCAATGAGTCAGACTTGCACGGAATGTTGGACCTGCTAGAAAGGTGTTCGTCGACCTGTGGGAGTGTTGAGGAAATCAAGCTGTCCCAAGAAAGAGTGCAGTCTGTTGCCCTACACTCGGCAAACACAGAGTGGCTCCGAAGGGCTACGGGCCTGGATGTGGCTTGGCAGGCCCACGGGGGCCTGAGGGTACTCAGTGTTCTTGCAGGGAATAGGGTGCCCAAGCGAGTCTCCTTGATGTCCTGCAAAGCGTACTGACGTTAAAATAATGCAGAGCAACGGCTACGGCCTCCTGGAAACTGCTGCACGCCTCCGCTTCTGCATGGCAATTCAGGGCCTTACCTCGAGACAACTGCTCACGCTGAGTGTCCCCTTGGCGACACAGCACGGTAGGATGCTGACTTTCTCCTCGAGCAGAGTGACTTCAGGTATGAGGTCCTCGAAGAATCCTAAGCAGAGTGTTTTCTCATGGCACCTCAGACGGGGGCCATGAGGAACACTTCCATGGCACGTCGCAGTGGCTAGAAATGTGGTCCTGAGGCTGTTCCAGTGCTCTGGAAATGTAGCTCTCCTTAAGGAACGAGCAGTGTGTTGCCCATCACTCGGCATACACACACGGCCTCCGAGGGACCGACCTTTGGGCCTCGATGTTGCTCAGCAGGCCCACAGGGGTCTGGAGGTACTCACTGATCTTGGAGGGAAATTGATGCACACCCGAGGGGCCTACGAGTCCTCAAAAGGGTACTTCCTTTAAAATAAAGCAGAACAGGGGCTTCCCTGGTGGCGCAGTGGTTGAGAATCTGCCTGCCAATGCAGGGGACACGGGTTCGAGCCCTGGTCTGGGAGGATCCCACATGCCGCGGAGCAACTGGGCCCGTGAGCCACAACTACTGAGCATGCGCCTCTGGAGCCTGTGCTCCATGACAAGAGGCCGCGATAGTGAGAGGCCTACGCGCCGCGATCAAGAGTGGCCCCCACTTACCGCAACTGGAGAGAGCCCTAGCACAGAAACGAAGACCCAACATAGCAATCAATCAATCAATAAACAAATCTTGAAAAAACAATAAAGAATAAAATAAGTAAAATAAAATAAAGCAGAACAGCGACTAAGACCTCATGGAAAGAGCTGCATGCCTCCCTTTCTGCGCGGCTACTCAGGGACTTACCTCGAGGCCAGTACTCACGTTGAGTTTCCCTTTAGCTCCAGAGCGTGGCAGGATGAGCTCCACCCCGGCCATCGAAGCAGCCGGCTCACCTGGAGAAAGCTCATTTTCTTCCCAGAGCCATGCCTACAGTGGCTAGTGGCCTGTCAACAGCAGTCAATTTCAAGTAGCTTCAAGGCAGCATGAATGGAGCTTTCAAAATGGGAAAGCAAGGCTACTTCCATGTGGCCCCCATTTCCACAGGCACACGCAGCATACATCCCTGTGCTTTCTAACAAATCCAAACAGACACAGGTTACCCAGTGGTGACTTCCCTGAATCAACTCCTCGAAGCAGGGTGTTCTGCAAATAGCGAACTGCCTCAACCAAGGAACGCCCCAGCTAAGCCTCCGGGCCCATGGCTCTTCAAAAGCCTGCAGTGTTACACGAGGAACTGGCCTTTAGTTGCAGTCGGAACGCAAGCCGACATTCTCCTGGAGGCAGGGTGACTTCAGGCAGGGGGTCCCAGATGGAATGCGAAGCCGAGGCTTATTCTCAGTGCAGCTCAGACTAGGGCAATGAGTCAGACTTGCACGGAATGTTGGACCTGCTAGAAAGGTGTTCGTCGACCTGTGGGAGTGTTGAGGAAATCAAGCTGTCCCAAGAAAGAGTGCAATCTGTTGCCCTACACTCGGCAAACACAGAGTGGCTCCGAAGGGCTACGGGCCTGGATGTGGCTTGGCAGGCCCACGGGGGCCTGAGGGAACGCAGTGTTCTTGCAGGGAATCGGGTGCCCAAGCGAGTCTCCTTGATGTCCTGCAAAGCGTACTGACGTTAAAATAATGCAGAGCAACGGCTACGGCCTCCTGGAAACTGCTGCACGCCTCCGCTTCTGCATGGCAATTCAGGGTCTTACCTCGAGACAACTGCTCACGCTGAGTGTCCCGTTGGCGACACAGCACGGTAGGATGCTGACTTTGTCCTCGAGCAGAATGACTTCAGGTACGAGGTCCTCGAAGAATCCTAAGCAGAATGTTTTCTCATGGCAGCTCAGACGGGGGCCATGACGAACACTTCCATGGCACGTCGCACTGGCTAGAAATGTGGTCCTGAGGCTGTTCCAGTGCTCTGGAAATGTAGCTCTCCTTAAGGAACGAGTAGTGTGTTGTCCATCACTAGGCATACACAGACGGCCTCCGAGGGACCGACCTTTGGGCCTCGATGTTGCTCAGCAGGCCCACAGGGGTCTGGAGGTACTCACTGATCTTGGAGGGAAATTGATGCACACCCGAGGGGCCTACGAGTCCTGAAAAGGGTACTTCCTTTAAAATAAAGCAGAACAGGGGCTTCCCTGGTGGCGCAGTGGTTGAGAATCTGCCTGCCAATGCAGGGGACACGGGTTCGAGCGCTGGTCTGGGAGGATCCCACATGCCGCGGAGCAACTGGGCCCGTGAGCCACAACTACTGAGCATGCGCCTCTGGAGCCTGTGCTCCGCGACAAGAGACGCCGCGATAGTGAGAGGCCTACGCACCGCGATCAAGAGTGGCCCCCACTTACCGCAACTGGAGAGAGCCCTAGCACAGAAACGAAGACCCAACATAGCAATCAATCAATCAATCAATAAATCTTCAAAAAACAATAAAGAATAAAATAAGTAAAATAAAATAAAGCAGAACAGCGACTAAGACCTCATGGAAAGAGCTGCATGCCTCCCTTTCTGCGCGGCTACTCAGGGACTTACCTTAAGGCCAGTACTCACGTTGAGTTTCCCTTCAGCTCTAAAGCGTGGCAGGATGAGCTCCACCCCGGCCATCGAAGCACCCGGCTCACCTGGAGAAAGCTCATTTTCTTCCCAGAGCCATGCCTACAGTGGCTAGTGGCCTGTCAACAGCAGTCAATTTCAAGTAGCTTCAAGGCAGCATGAATGGAGCTTTCAAAATGGGAAAGCAAGGCTACTTCCATGTGGCCCCCATTTCCACGGGCACACGCAGCATACATCCCTGTGCTTTCTAACAAGTCCAAACAGACACAGGTTACCCAGTGGTGACTTCCCTGAATCAACTCCTCGAAGCAGGGTGTTCTGCAAATAGCGAACTGCCTCAACCAAGGAACGCCACAGCTAAGCCTCCGGGCCCGTGGCTCTTCAAAAGCCTGCAGTGTTACACGAGGAACTGGCCTTTAGTTGCAGTCGGAACGCAAGCCGACATTCTCCTGGAGGCAGGGTGACTTCAGGCAGGGGGTCCCAGATGGAATGCGAAGCCGAGGCTTATTCTCAGTGCAGCTCAGACTAGGGCAATGAGTCAGACTTGCACGGAATGTTGGACCTGCTAGAAAGGTGTTCGTCGACCTGTGGGAGTGTTGAGGAAATCAAGCTGTCCCAAGAAAGAGTGCAGTCTGTTGCCCTACACTCGGCAAACACAGAGTGGCTCCGAAGGGCTACGGGCCTGGATGTGGCTTGGCAGGCCCACGGGGGCCTGAGGGTACTCAGTGTTCTTGCAGGGAATAGGGTGCCCAAGCGAGTCTCCTTGATGTCCTGCAAAGCGTACTGACGTTAAAATAATGCAGAGCAACGGCTACGGCCTCCTGGAAACTGCTGCACGCCTCCGCTTCTGCATGGCAATTCAGGGCCTTACCTCGAGACAACTGCTCACGCTGAGTGTCTCGCTGGCGACAGAGCATGGTAGGATGCTGACTTTCTCCTCGAGCAGAATGACTTCAGGTACGAGGTCCTCTAAGAATCCTAAGCAGAGTGTTTTCTCATGGCAGCTCAGACGGGGCCATGACGAACACTTCCATGGCACGTCGCACTGGCTAGAAATGTGGTCCTGAGGCTGTTCCAGTGCTTTGGAAATGTAGCTCTCCTTAAGGAAGGAGCAGTGTGTTGCCCATCACTCGGCATACACAGACGGCCTCCGAGGGACCGACCTTTGGGCCTCGATGTTGCTCAGCAGGCCCACAAGGGTCTGGAGGTACTCACTGATCTTGGAGGGAAAATGATGCACACCCGAGGGGCCTACGAGTCCTGAAAAGGGTACTTCCTTTAAAATAAAGCAGAACAGGGGCTTCCCTGGTTGCGCAGTGGTTGAGAATCTGCCTGCCAATGCAGGGGACACGGGTTCGAGCGCTGGTCTGGGAGGATCCCACATGCCGCGGAGCAACTGGGCCCGTGAGCCACAACTACTGAGCATGCGCCTCTGGAGCCTGTGCTCCGCGACAAGAGATGCCGCGATAGTGAGAGGCCTACGCACCGCGATCAAGAGTGGCCCCCACTTACCGCAACTGGAGAGAGCCCTAGCACAGAAACGAAGACCCAACATAGCAATCAATCAATCAATCAATAAATCTTCAAAAAACAATAAAGAATAAAATAAGTAAAATAAAATAAAGCAGAACAGCGACTAAGACCTCATGGAAAGAGCTGCATGCCTCCCTTTCTGCGCGGCTACTCAGGGACTTACCTTAAGGCCAGTACTCACGTTGAGTTTCCCTTCAGCTCTAAAGCGTGGCAGGATGAGCTCCACCCCGGCCATCGAAGCACCCGGCTCACCTGGAGAAAGCTCATTTTCTTCCCAGAGCCATGCCTACAGTGGCTAGTGGCCTGTCAACAGCAGTCAATTTCAAGTAGCTTCAAGGCAGCATGAATGGAGCTTTCAAAATGGGAAAGCAAGGCTACTTCCATGTGGCCCCCATTTCCACGGGCACACGCAGCATACATCCCTGTGCTTTCTAACAAGTCCAAACAGACACAGGTTACCCAGTGGTGACTTCCCTGAATCAACTCCTCGAAGCAGGGTGTTCTGCAAATAGCGAACTGCCTCAACCAAGGAACGCCACAGCTAAGCCTCCGGGCCCGTGGCTCTTCAAAAGCCTGCAGTGTTACACGAGGAACTGGCCTTTAGTTGCAGTCGGAACGCAAGCCGACATTCTCCTGGAGGCAGGGTGACTTCAGGCAGGGGGTCCCAGATGGAATGCGAAGCCGAGGCTTATTCTCAGTGCAGCTCAGACTAGGGCAATGAGTCAGACTTGCACGGAATGTTGGACCTGCTAGAAAGGTGTTCGTCGACCTGTGGGAGTGTTGAGGAAATCAAGCTGTCCCAAGAAAGAGTGCAGTCTGTTGCCCTACACTCGGCAAACACAGAGTGGCTCCGAAGGGCTACGGGCCTGGATGTGGCTTGGCAGGCCCACGGGGGCCTGAGGGTACTCAGTGTTCTTGCAGGGAATAGGGTGCCCAAGCGAGTCTCCTTGATGTCCTGCAAAGCGTACTGACGTTAAAATAATGCAGAGCAACGGCTACGGCCTCCTGGAAACTGCTGCACGCCTCCGCTTCTGCATGGCAATTCAGGGCCTTACCTCGAGACAACTGCTCATGCTGAGTGTCCCGTTGGCGACACAGCACGGTAGGATGCTGACTTTCTCCTCGAGCAGAATGACTTCAGGTACGAGGTCCTCTAAGAATCCTAAGCAGAGTGTTTTCTCATGGCAGCTCAGACGGGGGCCATGACGAACACTTCCATGGCACGTCGCACTGGCTAGAAATGTGGTCCTGAGGCTGTTCCAGTGCTCTGGAAATGTAGCTCTCCTTAAGGAAGGAGCAGTGTGTTGCCCATCACTCGGCATACACAGACGGCCTCCGAGGGACCGACCTTTGGGCCTCGATGTTGCTCAGCAGGCCCACAGGGGTCTGGAGGTACTCACTGATCTTGGAGGGAAATTGATGCACACCCGAGGGGCCTACGAGTCCTGAAAAGGGTACTTCCTTTAAAATAAAGCAGAACAGGGGCTTCCCTGGTGGCGCAGTGGTTGAGAATCTGCCTGCCAATGCAGGGGACACGGGTTCGAGCCCTGGTCTGGGAGGATCCCACATGCCGCGGAGCAACTGGGCCCGTGAGCCACAACTACTGAGCATGCGCCTCTGGAGCCTGTGCTCCGCGACAAGAGAGGCCGCGATAGAGAGAGGCCTACGCACCGCGATCAAGAGTGGCCCCCACTTACCGCAACTGGAGAGAGCTCTAGCACAGAAACGAAGACCCAACATACCAATCAATCAATAAATAAATCTTCAAAAAACAATAAAGAATAAAATAAGTAAAATAAAATAAAGCAGAACAGCGACTAAGACCTCATGGAAAGAGCTGATGCCTCCCTTTCTGCGCGGCTACTCAGGGACTTACCTCGAGGCCAGTACTCACGTTGAGTTTCCCTTTAGCTCCAGAGCGTGGCAGGATGAGCTCCACCCCGGCCATCGAAGCACCCGGCTTACCTGGAGAAAACTCATTTTCTTCCCAGAGCCATGCCTACAGTGGCTAGTGGCCTGTCAACAGCAGTCAATTTCAAGTAGCTTCAAGGCAGCATGAATGGAGCTTTCAAAATGGGAAAGCAAGGCTACTTCCATCTGGCCCCCATTTCCACGGGCACACGCAGCATACATCCCTGTGCTTTCTAACAAGTCCAAACAGACACAGGTTACCCAGTGGTGACTTCCCTGAATCAACTCCTCGAAGCAGGGTGTTCTGCAAATAGCGAACTGCCTCAAGCAAGGAACGCCCCAGCTAAGCCTCCGGGCCTGTGGCTCTTCAAAAGCCTGCAGTGTTACACGAGGAACTGGCCTTTAGTTGCAGTCGGAACGCAAGCCGACATTCTCCTGGAGGCAGGGTGACTTCAGGCAGGGGGTCCCAGATGGAATGCGAAGCCGAGGCTTATTCTCAGTGCAGCTCAGACTAGGGCAATGAGTCAGACTTGCACGGAATGTTGGACCTGCTAGAAAGGTGTTCGTCGACCTGTGGGAGTGTTGAGGAAATCAAGCTGTCCTAAGAAAGAGTGCAGTCTGTTGCCCTACACTCGGCATACACAGAGTGGCTCCGAAGGGCTACGGGCCTGGATGTGGCTTGGCAGGACCACGGGGGCCTGAGGGTACTCAGTGTTCTTGCAGCGAATACGGTGCCCAAGCGAGGCTCCTAGATGTCCAGCAAAGCGTACTGACGTTAAAATAATGCAGAGAAACGACTACGGCCTCCTGGAAACTGCTGCACGCCTCCGCTTCTGCATGGCAATTCAGGGCCTTACCTCGAGACAACTGCTCACGCTGAGTGTCCCCTTGGCGACACAGCACGGTAGGATGCTGACTTTCTCCTCGAGCAGAGTGACTTCAGGTATGAGGTCCTCGAAGAATCCTAAGCAGAGTGTTTTCTCATGGCAGCTCAGACGGGGGCCATGAGGAACACTTCCATGGCACGTCGCAGTGGCTAGAAATGTGGTCCTGAGGCTGTTCCAGTGCTCTGGAAATGTAGCTCTCCTTAAGGAACGAGCAGTGTGTTGCCCATCACTCGGCATACACAGACGGCCTCCGAGGGACCGACCTTTGGGCCTCGATGTTGCTCAGCAGGCCCACAGGGGTCTGGAGGTACTCACTGATCTTGGAGGGAAATTGATGCACACCCGAGGGGCCTACGAGTCCTCAAAAGGGTACTTCCTTTAAAATAAAGCAGAACAGGGGCTTCCCTGGTGGCGCAGTGGTTGAGAATCTGCCTGCCAATGCAGGGGACACGGGTTCGAGCCCTGGTCTGGGAGGATCCCACATGCCGCGGAGCAACTGGGCCCGTGAGCCACAACTACTGAGCATGCGCCTCTGGAGCCTGTGCTCCATGACAAGAGGCCGCGATAGTGAGAGGCCTACGCGCCGCGATCAAGAGTGGCCCCCACTTACCGCAACTGGAGAGAGCCCTAGCACAGAAACGAAGACCCAACATAGCAATCAATCAATCAATAAACAAATCTTGAAAAAACAATAAAGAATAAAATAAGTAAAATAAAATAAAGCAGAACAGCGACTAAGACCTCATGGAAAGAGCTGCATGCCTCCCTTTCTGCGCGGCTACTCAGGGACTTACCTCGGGGCCAGTACTCACGTTGAGTTTCCCTTTAGCTCCAGAGCGTGGCAGGATGAGCTCCACCCCGGCCATCGAAGCAGCCGGCTCACCTGGAGAAAGCTCATTTTCTTCCCAGAGCCATGCCTACAGTGGCTAGTGGCCTGTCAACAGCAGTCAATTTCAAGTAGCTTCAAGGCAGCATGAATGGAGCTTTCAAAATGGGAAAGCAAGGCTACTTCCATGTGGCCCCCATTTCCACGGGCACACGCAGCATACATCCCTGTGCTTTCTAACAAATCCAAACAGACACAGGTTACCCAGTGGTGACTTCCCTGAATCAACTCCTCGAAGCAGGGTGTTCTGCAAATAGCGAACTGCCTCAACCAAGGAACGCCACAGCTAAGCCTCCGGGCCCGTGGCTCTTCAAAAGCCTGCAGTGTTACACGAGGAACTGGCCTTTAGTTGCAGTCGGAACGCAAGCCGACATTCTCCTGGAGGCAGGGTGACTTCAGGCAGGGGGTCCCAGATGGAATGCGAAGCCGAGGCTTATTCTCAGTGCAGCTCAGACTAGGGCAATGAGTCAGACTTGCACGGAATGTTGGACCTGCTAGAAAGGTGTTCGTCGACCTGTGGGAGTGTTGAGGAAATCAAGCTGTCCCAAGAAAGAGTGCAGTCTGTTGCCCTACACTCGGCAAACACAGAGTGGCTCCGAAGGGCTACGGGCCTGGATGTGGCTTGGCAGGCCCACGGGGGCCTGAGGGTACTCAGTGTTCTTGCAGGGAATAGGGTGCCCAAGCGAGTCTCCTTGATGTCCTGCAAAGCGTACTGACGTTAAAATAATGCAGAGCAACGGCTACGGCCTCCTGGAAACTGCTGCACGCCTCCGCTTCTGCATGGCAATTCAGGGCCTTACCTCGAGACAACTGCTCACGCTGAGTGTCTCGCTGGCGACAGAGCATGGTAGGATGCTGACTTTCTCCTCGAGCAGAATGACTTCAGGTACGAGGTCCTCTAAGAATCCTAAGCAGAGTGTTTTCTCATGGCAGCTCAGACGGGGCCATGACGAACACTTCCATGGCACGTCGCACTGGCTAGAAATGTGGTCCTGAGGCTGTTCCAGTGCTTTGGAAATGTAGCTCTCCTTAAGGAAGGAGCAGTGTGTTGCCCATCACTCGGCATACACAGACGGCCTCCGAGGGACCGACCTTTGGGCCTCGATGTTGCTCAGCAGGCCCACAAGGGTCTGGAGGTACTCACTGATCTTGGAGGGAAAATGATGCACACCCGAGGGGCCTACGAGTCCTGAAAAGGGTACTTCCTTTAAAATAAAGCAGAACAGGGGCTTCCCTGGTTGCGCAGTGGTTGAGAATCTGCCTGCCAATGCAGGGGACACGGGTTCGAGCGCTGGTCTGGGAGGATCCCACATGCCGCGGAGCAACTGGGCCCGTGAGCCACAACTACTGAGCATGCGCCTCTGGAGCCTGTGCTCCGCGACAAGAGATGCCGCGATAGTGAGAGGCCTACGCACCGCGATCAAGAGTGGCCCCCACTTACCGCAACTGGAGAGAGCCCTAGCACAGAAACGAAGACCCAACATAGCAATCAATCAATCAATCAATAAATCTTCAAAAAACAATAAAGAATAAAATAAGTAAAATAAAATAAAGCAGAACAGCGACTAAGACCTCATGGAAAGAGCTGCATGCCTCCCTTTCTGCGCGGCTACTCAGGGACTTACCTTAAGGCCAGTACTCACGTTGAGTTTCCCTTCAGCTCTAAAGCGTGGCAGGATGAGCTCCACCCCGGCCATCGAAGCACCCGGCTCACCTGGAGAAAGCTCATTTTCTTCCCAGAGCCATGCCTACAGTGGCTAGTGGCCTGTCAACAGCAGTCAATTTCAAGTAGCTTCAAGGCAGCATGAATGGAGCTTTCAAAATGGGAAAGCAAGGCTACTTCCATGTGGCCCCCATTTCCACGGGCACACGCAGCATACATCCCTGTGCTTTCTAACAAGTCCAAACAGACACAGGTTACCCAGTGGTGACTTCCCTGAATCAACTCCTCGAAGCAGGGTGTTCTGCAAATAGCGAACTGCCTCAACCAAGGAACGCCACAGCTAAGCCTCCGGGCCCGTGGCTCTTCAAAAGCCTGCAGTGTTACACGAGGAACTGGCCTTTAGTTGCAGTCGGAACGCAAGCCGACATTCTCCTGGAGGCAGGGTGACTTCAGGCAGGGGGTCCCAGATGGAATGCGAAGCCGAGGCTTATTCTCAGTGCAGCTCAGACTAGGGCAATGAGTCAGACTTGCACGGAATGTTGGACCTGCTAGAAAGGTGTTCGTCGACCTGTGGGAGTGTTGAGGAAATCAAGCTGTCCCAAGAAAGAGTGCAGTCTGTTGCCCTACACTCGGCAAACACAGAGTGGCTCCGAAGGGCTACGGGCCTGGATGTGGCTTGGCAGGCCCACGGGGGCCTGAGGGTACTCAGTGTTCTTGCAGGGAATAGGGTGCCCAAGCGAGTCTCCTTGATGTCCTGCAAAGCGTACTGACGTTAAAATAATGCAGAGCAACGGCTACGGCCTCCTGGAAACTGCTGCACGCCTCCGCTTCTGCATGGCAATTCAGGGCCTTACCTCGAGACAACTGCTCATGCTGAGTGTCCCGTTGGCGACACAGCACGGTAGGATGCTGACTTTCTCCTCGAGCAGAATGACTTCAGGTACGAGGTCCTCGAAGAATCCTAAGCAGAGTGTTTTCTCATGGCAGCTCAGACGGGGGCCATGACGAACACTTCCATGGCACGTCGCACTGGCTAGAAATGTGGTCCTGAGGCTGTTCCAGTGCTCTGGAAATGTAGCTCTCCTTAAGGAAGGAGCAGTGTGTTGCCCATCACTCGGCATACACAGACGGCCTCCGAGGGACCGACCTTTGGGCCTCGATGTTGCTCAGCAGGCCCACAGGGGTCTGGAGGTACTCACTGATCTTGGAGGGAAATTGATGCACACCCGAGGGGCCTACGAGTCCTGAAAAGGGTACTTCCTTTAAAATAAAGAAGAACAGGGGCTTCCCTGGTGGCGCAGTGGTTGAGAATCTGCCTGCCAATGCAGGGGACACGGGTTCGAGCCCTGGTCTGGGAGGATCCCACATGCCGCGGAGCAACTGGGCCCGTGAGCCACAACTACTGAGCATGCGCCTCTGGAGCCTGTGCTCCGCGACAAGAGAGGCCGCGATAGAGAGAGGCCTACGCACCGCGATCAAGAGTGGCCCCCACTTACCGCAACTGGAGAGAGCTCTAGCACAGAAACGAAGACCCAACATACCAATCAATCAATAAATAAATCTTCAAAAAACAATAAAGAATAAAATAAGTAAAATAAAATAAAGCAGAACAGCGACTAAGACCTCATGGAAAGAGCTGATGCCTCCCTTTCTGCGCGGCTACTCAGGGACTTACCTCGAGGCCAGTACTCACGTTGAGTTTCCCTTTAGCTCCAGAGCGTGGCAGGATGAGCTCCACCCCGGCCATCGAAGCACCCGGCTTACCTGGAGAAAACTCATTTTCTTCCCAGAGCCATGCCTACAGTGGCTAGTGGCCTGTCAACAGCAGTCAATTTCAAGTAGCTTCAAGGCAGCATGAATGGAGCTTTCAAAATGGGAAAGCAAGGCTACTTCCATCTGGCCCCCATTTCCACGGGCACACGCAGCATACATCCCTGTGCTTTCTAACAAGTCCAAACAGACACAGGTTACCCAGTGGTGACTTCCCTGAATCAACTCCTCGAAGCAGGCTGTTCTGCAAATAGCGAACTGCCTCAAGCAAGGAACGCCCCAGCTAAGCCTCCGGGCCTGTGGCTCTTCAAAAGCCTGCAGTGTTACACGAGGAACTGGCCTTTAGTTGCAGTCGGAACGCAAGCCGACATTCTCCTGGAGGCAGGGTGACTTCAGGCAGGGGGTCCCAGATGGAATGCGAAGCCGAGGCTTATTCTCAGTGCAGCTCAGACTAGGGCAATGAGTCAGACTTGCACGGAATGTTGGACCTGCTAGAAAGGTGTTCGTCGACCTGTGGGAGTGTTGAGGAAATCAAGCTGTCCTAAGAAAGAGTGCAGTCTGTTGCCCTACACTCGGCATACACAGAGTGGCTCCGAAGGGCTACGGGCCTGGATGTGGCTTGGCAGGACCACGGGGGCCTGAGGGTACTCAGTGTTCTTGCAGCGAATACGGTGCCCAAGCGAGGCTCCTAGATGTCCAGCAAAGCGTACTGACGTTAAAATAATGCAGAGAAACGACTACGGCCTCCTGGAAACTGCTGCACGCCTCCGCTTCTGCATGGCAATTCAGGGCCTTACCTCGAGACAACTGCTCACGCTGAGTGTCCCCTTGGCGACACAGCACGGTAGGATGCTGACTTTCTCCTCGAGCAGAGTGACTTCAGGTATGAGGTCCTCGAAGAATCCTAAGCAGAGTGTTTTCTCATGGCAGCTCAGACGGGGGCCATGAGGAACACTTCCATGGCACGTCGCAGTGGCTAGAAATGTGGTCCTGAGGCTGTTCCAGTGCTCTGGAAATGTAGCTCTCCTTAAGGAACGAGCAGTGTGTTGCCCATCACTCGGCATACACAGACGGCCTCCGAGGGACCGACCTTTGGGCCTCGATGTTGCTCAGCAGGCCCACAGGGGTCTGGAGGTACTCACTGATCTTGGAGGGAAATTGATGCACACCCGAGGGGCCTACGAGTCCTCAAAAGGGTACTTCCTTTAAAATAAAGCAGAACAGGGGCTTCCCTGGTGGCGCAGTGGTTGAGAATCTGCCTGCCAATGCAGGGGACACGGGTTCGAGCCCTAGTCTGGGAGGATCCCACATGCCGCGGAGCAACTGGGCCCGTGAGCCACAACTACTGAGCATGCGCCTCTGGAGCCTGTGCTCCATGACAAGAGGCCGCGATAGTGAGAGGCCTACGCGCCGCGATCAAGAGTGGCCCCAACTTACCGCAACTGGAGAGAGCCCTAGCACAGAAACGAAGACCCAACATAGCAATCAATCAATCAATAAACAAATCTTGAAAAAACAATAAAGAATAAAATAAGTAAAATAAAATAAAGCAGAACAGCGACTAAGACCTCATGGAAAGAGCTGCATGCCTCCCTTTCTGCGCGGCTACTCAGGGACTTACCTCGGGGCCAGTACTCACGTTGAGTTTCCCTTTAGCTCCAGAGCGTGGCAGGATGAGCTCCACCCCGGCCATCGAAGCAGCCGGCTCACCTGGAGAAAGCTCATTTTCTTCCCAGAGCCATGCCTACAGTGGCTAGTGGCCTGTCAACAGCAGTCAATTTCAAGTAGCTTCAAGGCAGCATGAATGGAGCTTTCAAAATGGGAAAGCAAGGCTACTTCCATGTGGCCCCCATTTCCACGGGCACACGCAGCATACATCCCTGTGCTTTCTAACAAATCCAAACAGACACAGGTTACCCAGTGGTGACTTCCCTGAATCAACTCCTCGAAGCAGGGTGTTCTGCAAATAGCGAACTGCCTCAACCAAGGAACGCCCCAGCTAAGCCTCCGGGCCCATGGCTCTTCAAAAGCCTGCAGTGTTACACGAGGAACTGGCCTTTAGTTGCAGTCGGAACGCAAGCCGACATTCTCCTGGAGGCAGGGTGACTTCAGGCAGGGGGTCCCAGATGGAATGCGAAGCCGAGGCTTATTCTCAGTGCAGCTCAGACTAGGGCAATGAGTCAGACTTGCACGGAATGTTGGACCTGCTAGAAAGGTGTTCGTCGACCTGTGGGAGTGTTGAGGAAATCAAGCTGTCCCAAGAAAGAGTGCAATCTGTTGCCCTACACTCGGCAAACACAGAGTGGCTCCGAAGGGCTACGGGCCTGGATGTGGCTTGGCAGGTCCACGGGGGCCTGAGGGAACGCAGTGTTCTTGCAGGGAATCGGGTGCCCAAGCGAGTCTCCTTGATGTCCTGCAAAGCGTACTGACGTTAAAATAATGCAGAGCAACGGCTACGGCCTCCTGGAAACTGCTGCACGCCTCCGCTTCTGCATGGCAATTCAGGGTCTTACCTCGAGACAACTGCTCACGCTGAGTGTCCCGTTGGCGACACAGCACGGTAGGATGCTGACTTTGTCCTCGAGCAGAATGACTTCAGGTACGAGGTCCTCGAAGAATCCTAAGCAGAGTGTTTTCTCATGGCAGCTCAGACGGGGGCCATGACGAACACTTCCATGGCACGTCGCACTGGCTAGAAATGTGGTCCTGAGGCTGTTCCAGTGCTCTGGAAATGTAGCTCTCCTTAAGGAACGAGTAGTGTGTTGTCCATCACTAGGCATACACAGACGGCCTCCGAGGGACCGACCTTTGGGCCTCGATGTTGCTCAGCAGGCCCACAGGGGTCTGGAGGTACTCACTGATCTTGGAGGGAAATTGATGCACACCCGAGGGGCCTACGAGTCCTGAAAAGGGTACTTCCTTTAAAATAAAGCAGAACAGGGGCTTCCCTGGTGGCGCAGTGGTTGAGAATCTGCCTGCCAATGCAGGGGACACGGGTTCGAGCCCTGGTCTGGGAGGATCCCACATGCCGCGGAGCAACTGGGCCCGTGAGCCACAACTACTGAGCATGCGCCTCTGGAGCCTGTGCTCCGTGACAAGAAAGGCCGCCATAGTGAGAGGCCTACGCACCGCGATCAAGAGTGGCCCCCACTTACCGCAACTGGAGAGAGCTCTAGCACAGAAACGAAGACCCAACATACCAATCAATCAATCAATAAATAAATCTTCAAAAAACAATAAAAAATAAAATAAGTAAAATAAAATAAAGCAGAACAGCGACTAAGACCTCATGGAAAGAGCTGCATGCCTCCCTTTCTGCGCGGCTACTCAGGGACTTACCTCGAGGCCAGTACTCACGTTGAGTTTCCCTTTAGCTCCAGAGCGTGGCAGGATGAGCTCCACCCCGGCCATCGAAGCACCCGGCTTACCTGGAGAAAACTCATTTTCTTCCCAGAGCCATGCCTACAGTGGCTAGTGGCCTGTCAACAGCAGTCAATTTCAAGTAGCTTCAAGGCAGCATGAATGGAGCTTTCAAAATGGGAAAGCAAGGCTACTTCCATCTGGCCCCCATTTCCACGGGCACACGCAGCATACATCCCTGTGCTTTCTAACAAGTCCAAACAGACACAGGTTACCCAGTGGTGACTTCCCTGAATCAACTCCTCGAAGCAGGCTGTTCTGCAAATAGCGAACTGCCTCAAGCAAGGAACGCCCCAGCTAAGCCTCCGGGCCCGTGGCTCTTCAAAAGCCTGCAGTGTTACACGAGGAACTGGCCTTTAGTTGCAGTCGGAACGCAAGCCGACATTCTCCTGGAGGCAGGGTGACTTCAGGCAGGGGGTCCCAGATGGAATGCGAAGCCGAGGCTTATTCTCAGTGCAGCTCAGACTAGGGCAATGAGTCAGACTTGCACGGAATGTTGGACCTGCTAGAAAGGTGTTCGTCGACCTGTGGGAGTGTTGAGGAAATCAAGCTGTCCCAAGAAAGAGTGCAGTCTGTTGCCCTACACTCGGCAAACACAGAGTGGCTCCGAAGGGCTACGGGCCTGGATGTGGCTTGGCAGGCCCACGGGGGCCTGAGGGTACTCAGTGTTCTTGCAGGGAATAGGGTGCCCAAGCGAGTCTCCTTGATGTCCTGCAAAGCGTACTGACGTTAAAATAATGCAGAGCAACGGCTACGGCCTCCTGGAAACTGCTGCACGCCTCCGCTTCTGCATGGCAATTCAGGGCCTTACCTCGAGACAACTGCTCACGCTGAGTGTCCCCTTGGCGACACAGCACGGTAGGATGCTGACTTTCTCCTCGAGCAGAGTGACTTCAGGTATGAGGTCCTCGAAGAATCCTAAGCAGAGTGTTTTCTCATGGCAGCTCAGACGGGGGCCATGAGGAACACTTCCATGGCACGTCGCAGTGGCTAGAAATGTGGTCCTGAGGCTGTTCCAGTGCTCTGGAAATGTAGCTCTCCTTAAGGAACGAGCAGTGTGTTGCCCATCACTCGGCATACACAGACGGCCTCCGAGGGACCGACCTTTGGGCCTCGATGTTGCTCAGCAGGCCCACAGGGGTCTGGAGGTACTCACTGATCTTGGAGGGAAATTGATGCACACCCGAGGGGCCTACGAGTCCTCAAAAGGGTACTTCCTTTAAAATAAAGCAGAACAGGGGCTTCCCTGGTGGCGCAGTGGTTGAGAATCTGCCTGCCAATGCAGGGGACACGGGTTCGAGCCCTGGTCTGGGAGGATCCCACATGCCGCGGAGCAACTGGGCCCGTGAGCCACAACTACTGAGCATGCGCCTCTGGAGCCTGTGCTCCATGACAAGAGGCCGCGATAGTGAGAGGCCTACGCGCCGCGATCAAGAGTGGCCCCCACTTACCGCAACTGGAGAGAGCCCTAGCACAGAAACGAAGACCCAACATAGCAATCAATCAATCAATAAACAAATCTTGAAAAAACAATAAAGAATAAAATAAGTAAAATAAAATAAAGCAGAACAGCGACTAAGACCTCATGGAAAGAGCTGCATGCCTCCCTTTCTGCGCGGCTACTCAGGGACTTACCTCGAGGCCAGTACTCACGTTGAGTTTCCCTTTAGCTCCAGAGCGTGGCAGGATGAGCTCCACCCCGGCCATCGAAGCAGCCGGCTCACCTGGAGAAAGCTCATTTTCTTCCCAGAGCCATGCCTACAGTGGCTAGTGGCCTGTCAACAGCAGTCAATTTCAAGTAGCTTCAAGGCAGCATGAATGGAGCTTTCAAAATGGGAAAGCAAGGCTACTTCCATGTGGCCCCCATTTCCACAGGCACACGCAGCATACATCCCTGTGCTTTCTAACAAATCCAAACAGACACAGGTTACCCAGTGGTGACTTCCCTGAATCAACTCCTCGAAGCAGGGTGTTCTGCAAATAGCGAACTGCCTCAACCAAGGAACGCCCCAGCTAAGCCTCCGGGCCCATGGCTCTTCAAAAGCCTGCAGTGTTACACGAGGAACTGGCCTTTAGTTGCAGTCGGAACGCAAGCCGACATTCTCCTGGAGGCAGGGTGACTTCAGGCAGGGGGTCCCAGATGGAATGCGAAGCCGAGGCTTATTCTCAGTGCAGCTCAGACTAGGGCAATGAGTCAGACTTGCACGGAATGTTGGACCTGCTAGAAAGGTGTTCGTCGACCTGTGGGAGTGTTGAGGAAATCAAGCTGTCCCAAGAAAGAGTGCAATCTGTTGCCCTACACTCGGCAAACACAGAGTGGCTCCGAAGGGCTACGGGCCTGGATGTGGCTTGGCAGGCCCACGGGGGCCTGAGGGAACGCAGTGTTCTTGCAGGGAATCGGGTGCCCAAGCGAGTCTCCTTGATGTCCTGCAAAGCGTACTGACGTTAAAATAATGCAGAGCAACGGCTACGGCCTCCTGGAAACTGCTGCACGCCTCCGCTTCTGCATGGCAATTCAGGGTCTTACCTCGAGACAACTGCTCACGCTGAGTGTCCCGTTGGCGACACAGCACGGTAGGATGCTGACTTTGTCCTCGAGCAGAATGACTTCAGGTACGAGGTCCTCGAAGAATCCTAAGCAGAGTGTTTTCTCATGGCAGCTCAGACGGGGGCCATGACGAACACTTCCATGGCACGTCGCACTGGCTAGAAATGTGGTCCTGAGGCTGTTCCAGTGCTCTGGAAATGTAGCTCTCCTTAAGGAACGAGTAGTGTGTTGTCCATCACTAGGCATACACAGACGGCCTCCGAGGGACCGACCTTTGGGCCTCGATGTTGCTCAGCAGGCCCACAGGGGTCTGGAGGTACTCACTGATCTTGGAGGGAAATTGATGCACACCCGAGGGGCCTACGAGTCCTGAAAAGGGTACTTCCTTTAAAATAAAGCAGAACAGGGGCTTCCCTGGTGGCGCAGTGGTTGAGAATCTGCCTGCCAATGCAGGGGACACGGGTTCGAGCCCTGGTCTGGGAGGATCCCACATGCCGCGGAGCAACTGGGCCCGTGAGCCACAACTACTGAGCATGCGCCTCTGGAGCCTGTGCTCCGTGACAAGAAAGGCCGCCATAGTGAGAGGCCTACGCACCGCGATCAAGAGTGGCCCCCACTTACCGCAACTGGAGAGAGCTCTAGCACAGAAACGAAGACCCAACATACCAATCAATCAATCAATAAATAAATCTTCAAAAAACAATAAAAAATAAAATAAGTAAAATAAAATAAAGCAGAACAGCGACTAAGACCTCATGGAAAGAGCTGCATGCCTCCCTTTCTGCGCGGCTACTCAGGGACTTACCTCGAGGCCAGTACTCACGTTGAGTTTCCCTTTAGCTCCAGAGCGTGGCAGGATGAGCTCCACCCCGGCCATCGAAGCACCCGGCTTACCTGGAGAAAACTCATTTTCTTCCCAGAGCCATGCCTACAGTGGCTAGTGGCCTGTCAACAGCAGTCAATTTCAAGTAGCTTCAAGGCAGCATGAATGGAGCTTTCAAAATGGGAAAGCAAGGCTACTTCCATCTGGCCCCCATTTCCACGGGCACACGCAGCATACATCCCTGTGCTTTCTAACAAGTCCAAACAGACACAGGTTACCCAGTGGTGACTTCCCTGAATCAACTCCTCGAAGCAGGCTGTTCTGCAAATAGCGAACTGCCTCAAGCAAGGAACGCCCCAGCTAAGCCTCCGGGCCCGTGGCTCTTCAAAAGCCTGCAGTGTTACACGAGGAACTGGCCTTTAGTTGCAGTCGGAACGCAAGCCGACATTCTCCTGGAGGCAGGGTGACTTCAGGCAGGGGGTCCCAGATGGAATGCGAAGCCGAGGCTTATTCTCAGTGCAGCTCAGACTAGGGCAATGAGTCAGACTTGCACGGAATGTTGGACCTGCTAGAAAGGTGTTCGTCGACCTGTGGGAGTGTTGAGGAAATCAAGCTGTCCCAAGAAAGAGTGCAGTCTGTTGCCCTACACTCGGCAAACACAGAGTGGCTCCGAAGGGCTACGGGCCTGGATGTGGCTTGGCAGGCCCACGGGGGCCTGAGGGTACTCAGTGTTCTTGCAGGGAATAGGGTGCCCAAGCGAGTCTCCTTGATGTCCTGCAAAGCGTACTGACGTTAAAATAATGCAGAGCAACGGCTACGGCCTCCTGGAAACTGCTGCACGCCTCCGCTTCTGCATGGCAATTCAGGGCCTTACCTCGAGACAACTGCTCACGCTGAGTGTCCCCTTGGCGACACAGCACGGTAGGATGCTGACTTTCTCCTCGAGCAGAGTGACTTCAGGTATGAGGTCCTCGAAGAATCCTAAGCAGAGTGTTTTCTCATGGCACCTCAGACGGGGGCCATGAGGAACACTTCCATGGCACGTCGCAGTGGCTAGAAATGTGGTCCTGAGGCTGTTCCAGTGCTCTGGAAATGTAGCTCTCCTTAAGGAACGAGCAGTGTGTTGCCCATCACTCGGCATACACACAGGGCCTCCGAGGGACCGACCTTTGGGCCTCGATGTTGCTCAGCAGGCCCACAGGGGTCTGGAGGTACTCACTGATCTTGGAGGGAAATTGATGCACACCCGAGGGGCCTACGAGTCCTGAAAAGGGTACTTCCTTTAAAATAAAGCAGAACAGGGGCTTCCCTGGTGGCGCAGTGGTTGAGAATCTGCCTGCCAATGCAGGGGACACGGGTTCGAGCCCTGGTCTGGGAGGATCCCACATGCCGCGGAGCAACTGGGCCCGTGAGCCACAACTACTGAGCATGCGCCTCTGGAGCCTGTGCTCCATGACAAGAGGCCGCGATAGTGAGAGGCCTACGCGCCGCGATCAAGAGTGGCCCCCACTTACCGCAACTGGAGAGAGCCCTAGCACAGAAACGAAGACCCAACATAGCAATCAATCAATCAATAAACAAATCTTGAAAAAACAATAAAGAATAAAATAAGTAAAATAAAATAAAGCAGAACAGCGACTAAGACCTCATGGAAAGAGCTGCATGCCTCCCTTTCTGCGCGGCTACTCAGGGACTTACCTCGAGGCCAGTACTCACGTTGAGTTTCCCTTTAGCTCCAGAGCGTGGCAGGATGAGCTCCACCCCGGCCATCGAAGCAGCCGGCTCACCTGGAGAAAGCTCATTTTCTTCCCAGAGCCATGCCTACAGTGGCTAGTGGCCTGTCAACAGCAGTCAATTTCAAGTAGCTTCAAGGCAGCATGAATGGAGCTTTCAAAATGGGAAAGCAAGGCTACTTCCATGTGGCCCCCATTTCCACGGGCACACGCAGCATACATCCCTGTGCTTTCTAACAAATCCAAACAGACACAGGTTACCCAGTGGTGACTTCCCTGAATCAACTCCTCGAAGCAGGGTGTTCTGCAAATAGCGAACTGCCTCAACCAAGGAACGCCCCAGCTAAGCCTCCGGGCCCATGGCTCTTCAAAAGCCTGCAGTGTTACACGAGGAACTGGCCTTTAGTTGCAGTCGGAACGCAAGCCGACATTCTCCTGGAGGCAGGGTGACTTCAGGCAGGGGGTCCCAGATGGAATGCGAAGCCGAGGCTTATTCTCAGTGCAGCTCAGACTAGGGCAATGAGTCAGACTTGCACGGAATGTTGGACCTGCTAGAAAGGTGTTCGTCGACCTGTGGGAGTGTTGAGGAAATCAAGCTGTCCCAAGAAAGAGTGCAATCTGTTGCCCTACACTCGGCAAACACAGAGTGGCTCCGAAGGGCTACGGGCCTGGATGTGGCTTGGCAGGCCCACGGGGGCCTGAGGGAACGCAGTGTTCTTGCAGGGAATCGGGTGCCCAAGCGAGTCTCCTTGATGTCCTGCAAAGCGTACTGACGTTAAAATAATGCAGAGCAACGGCTACGGCCTCCTGGAAACTGCTGCACGCCTCCGCTTCTGCATGGCAATTCAGGGTCTTACCTCGAGACAACTGCTCACGCTGAGTGTCCCGTTGGCGACACAGCACGGTAGGATGCTGACTTTGTCCTCGAGCAGAATGACTTCAGGTACGAGGTCCTCGAAGAATCCTAAGCAGAGTGTTTTCTCATGGCAGCTCAGACGGGGGCCATGACGAACACTTCCATGGCACGTCGCACTGGCTAGAAATGTGGTCCTGAGGCTGTTCCAGTGCTCTGGAAATGTAGCTCTCCTTAAGGAACGAGTAGTGTGTTGTCCATCACTAGGCATACACAGACGGCCTCCGAGGGACCGACCTTTGGGCCTCGATGTTGCTCAGCAGGCCCACAGGGGTCTGGAGGTACTCACTGATCTTGGAGGGAAATTGATGCACACCCGAGGGGCCTACGAGTCCTGAAAAGGGTACTTCCTTTAAAATAAAGCAGAACAGGGGCTTCCCTGGTGGCGCAGTGGTTGAGAATCTGCCTGCCAATGCAGGGGACACGGGTTCGAGCCCTGGTCTGGGAGGATCCCACATGCCGCGGAGCAACTGGGCCCGTGAGCCACAACTACTGAGCATGCGCCTCTGGAGCCTGTGCTCCGTGACAAGAAAGGCCGCCATAGTGAGAGGCCTACGCACCGCGATCAAGAGTGGCCCCCACTTACCGCAACTGGAGAGAGCTCTAGCACAGAAACGAAGACCCAACATACCAATCAATCAATCAATAAATAAATCTTCAAAAAACAATAAAAAATAAAATAAGTAAAATAAAATAAAGCAGAACAGCGACTAAGACCTCATGGAAAGAGCTGCATGCCTCCCTTTCTGCGCGGCTACTCAGGGACTTACCTCGAGGCCAGTACTCACGTTGAGTTTCCCTTTAGCTCCAGAGCGTGGCAGGATGAGCTCCACCCCGGCCATCGAAGCACCCGGCTTACCTGGAGAAAACTCATTTTCTTCCCAGAGCCATGCCTACAGTGGCTAGTGGCCTGTCAACAGCAGTCAATTTCAAGTAGCTTCAAGGCAGCATGAATGGAGCTTTCAAAATGGGAAAGCAAGGCTACTTCCATCTGGCCCCCATTTCCACGGGCACACGCAGCATACATCCCTGTGCTTTCTAACAAGTCCAAACAGACACAGGTTACCCAGTGGTGACTTCCCTGAATCAACTCCTCGAAGCAGGCTGTTCTGCAAATAGCGAACTGCCTCAAGCAAGGAACGCCCCAGCTAAGCCTCCGGGCCCGTGGCTCTTCAAAAGCCTGCAGTGTTACACGAGGAACTGGCCTTTAGTTGCAGTCGGAACGCAAGCCGACATTCTCCTGGAGGCAGGGTGACTTCAGGCAGGGGGTCCCAGATGGAATGCGAAGCCGAGGCTTATTCTCAGTGCAGCTCAGACTAGGGCAATGAGTCAGACTTGCACGGAATGTTGGACCTGCTAGAAAGGTGTTCGTCGACCTGTGGGAGTGTTGAGGAAATCAAGCTGTCCCAAGAAAGAGTGCAGTCTGTTGCCCTACACTCGGCAAACACAGAGTGGCTCCGAAGGGCTACGGGCCTGGATGTGGCTTGGCAGGCCCACGGGGGCCTGAGGGTACTCAGTGTTCTTGCAGGGAATAGGGTGCCCAAGCGAGTCTCCTTGATGTCCTGCAAAGCGTACTGACGTTAAAATAATGCAGAGCAACGGCTACGGCCTCCTGGAAACTGCTGCACGCCTCCGCTTCTGCATGGCAATTCAGGGCCTTACCTCGAGACAACTGCTCACGCTGAGTGTCCCCTTGGCGACACAGCACGGTAGGATGCTGACTTTCTCCTCGAGCAGAGTGACTTCAGGTATGAGGTCCTCGAAGAATCCTAAGCAGAGTGTTTTCTCATGGCAGCTCAGACGGGGGCCATGAGGAACACTTCCATGGCACGTCGCAGTGGCTAGAAATGTGGTCCTGAGGCTGTTCCAGTGCTCTGGAAATGTAGCTCTCCTTAAGGAACGAGCAGTGTGTTGCCCATCACTCGGCATACACAGACGGCCTCCGAGGGACCGACCTTTGGGCCTCGATGTTGCTCAGCAGGCCCACAGGGGTCTGGAGGTACTCACTGATCTTGGAGGGAAATTGATGCACACCCGAGGGGCCTACGAGTCCTCAAAAGGGTACTTCCTTTAAAATAAAGCAGAACAGGGGCTTCCCTGGTGGCGCAGTGGTTGAGAATCTGCCTGCCAATGCAGGGGACACGGGTTCGAGCCCTGGTCTGGGAGGATCCCACATGCCGCGGAGCAACTGGGCCCGTGAGCCACAACTACTGAGCATGCGCCTCTGGAGCCTGTGCTCCATGACAAGAGGCCGCGATAGTGAGAGGCCTACGCGCCGCGATCAAGAGTGGCCCCCACTTACCGCAACTGGAGAGAGCCCTAGCACAGAAACGAAGACCCAACATAGCAATCAATCAATCAATAAACAAATCTTGAAAAAACAATAAAGAATAAAATAAGTAAAATAAAATAAAGCAGAACAGCGACTAAGACCTCATGGAAAGAGCTGCATGCCTCCCTTTCTGCGCGGCTACTCAGGGACTTACCTCGAGGCCAGTACTCACGTTGAGTTTCCCTTTAGCTCCAGAGCGTGGCAGGATGAGCTCCACCCCGGCCATCGAAGCAGCCGGCTCACCTGGAGAAAGCTCATTTTCTTCCCAGAGCCATGCCTACAGTGGCTAGTGGCCTGTCAACAGCAGTCAATTTCAAGTAGCTTCAAGGCAGCATGAATGGAGCTTTCAAAATGGGAAAGCAAGGCTACTTCCATGTGGCCCCCATTTCCACGGGCACACGCAGCATACATCCCTGTGCTTTCTAACAAATCCAAACAGACACAGGTTACCCAGTGGTGACTTCCCTGAATCAACTCCTCGAAGCAGGGTGTTCTGCAAATAGCGAACTGCCTCAACCAAGGAACGCCCCAGCTAAGCCTCCGGGCCCATGGCTCTTCAAAAGCCTGCAGTGTTACACGAGGAACTGGCCTTTAGTTGCAGTCGGAACGCAAGCCGACATTCTCCTGGAGGCAGGGTGACTTCAGGCAGGGGGTCCCAGATGGAATGCGAAGCCGAGGCTTATTCTCAGTGCAGCTCAGACTAGGGCAATGAGTCAGACTTGCACGGAATGTTGGACCTGCTAGAAAGGTGTTCGTCGACCTGTGGGAGTGTTGAGGAAATCAAGCTGTCCCAAGAAAGAGTGCAATCTGTTGCCCTACACTCGGCAAACACAGAGTGGCTCCGAAGGGCTACGGGCCTGGATGTGGCTTGGCAGGCCCACGGGGGCCTGAGGGAACGCAGTGTTCTTGCAGGGAATCGGGTGCCCAAGCGAGTCTCCTTGATGTCCTGCAAAGCGTACTGACGTTAAAATAATGCAGAGCAACGGCTACGGCCTCCTGGAAACTGCTGCACGCCTCCGCTTCTGCATGGCAATTCAGGGTCTTACCTCGAGACAACTGCTCACGCTGAGTGTCCCGTTGGCGACACAGCACGGTAGGATGCTGACTTTGTCCTCGAGCAGAATGACTTCAGGTACGAGGTCCTCGAAGAATCCTAAGCAGAGTGTTTTCTCATGGCAGCTCAGACGGGGGCCATGACGAACACTTCCATGGCACGTCGCACTGGCTAGAAATGTGGTCCTGAGGCTGTTCCAGTGCTCTGGAAATGTAGCTCTCCTTAAGGAACGAGTAGTGTGTTGTCCATCACTAGGCATACACAGACGGCCTCCGAGGGACCGACCTTTGGGCCTCGATGTTGCTCAGCAGGCCCACAGGGGTCTGGAGGTACTCACTGATCTTGGAGGGAAATTGATGCACACCCGAGGGGCCTACGAGTCCTGAAAAGGGTACTTCCTTTAAAATAAAGCAGAACAGGGGCTTCCCTGGTGGCGCAGTGGTTGAGAATCTGCCTGCCAATGCAGGGGACACGGGTTCGAGCCCTGGTCTGGGAGGATCCCACATGCCGCGGAGCAACTGGGCCCGTGAGCCACAACTACTGAGCATGCGCCTCTGGAGCCTGTGCTCCGTGACAAGAAAGGCCGCCATAGTGAGAGGCCTACGCACCGCGATCAAGAGTGGCCCCCACTTACCGCAACTGGAGAGAGCTCTAGCACAGAAACGAAGACCCAACATACCAATCAATCAATCAATAAATAAATCTTCAAAAAACAATAAAAAATAAAATAAGTAAAATAAAATAAAGCAGAACAGCGACTAAGACCTCATGGAAAGAGCTGCATGCCTCCCTTTCTGCGCGGCTACTCAGGGACTTACCTCGAGGCCAGTACTCACGTTGAGTTTCCCTTTAGCTCCAGAGCGTGGCAGGATGAGCTCCACCCCGGCCATCGAAGCACCCGGCTTACCGGGAGAAAACTCATTTTCTTCCCAGAGCCATGCCTACAGTGGCTAGTGGCCTGTCAACAGCAGTCAATTTCAAGTAGCTTCAAGGCAGCATGAATGGAGCTTTCAAAATGGGAAAGCAAGGCTACTTCCATCTGGCCCCCATTTCCACGGGCACACGCAGCATACATCCCTGTGCTTTCTAACAAGTCCAAACAGACACAGGTTACCCAGTGGTGACTTCCCTGAATCAACTCCTCGAAGCAGGCTGTTCTGCAAATAGCGAACTGCCTCAAGCAAGGAACGCCCCAGCTAAGCCTCCGGGCCCGTGGCTCTTCAAAAGCCTGCAGTGTTACACGAGGAACTGGCCTTTAGTTGCAGTCGGAACGCAAGCCGACATTCTCCTGGAGGCAGGGTGACTTCAGGCAGGGGGTCCCAGATGGAATGCGAAGCCGAGGCTTATTCTCAGTGCAGCTCAGACTAGGGCAATGAGTCAGACTTGCACGGAATGTTGGACCTGCTAGAAAGGTGTTCGTCGACCTGTGGGAGTGTTGAGGAAATCAAGCTGTCCCAAGAAAGAGTGCAGTCTGTTGCCCTACACTCGGCAAACACAGAGTGGCTCCGAAGGGCTACGGGCCTGGATGTGGCTTGGCAGGCCCACGGGGGCCTGAGGGTACTCAGTGTTCTTGCAGGGAATAGGGTGCCCAAGCGAGTCTCCTTGATGTCCTGCAAAGCGTACTGACGTTAAAATAATGCAGAGCAACGGCTACGGCCTCCTGGAAACTGCTGCACGCCTCCGCTTCTGCATGGCAATTCAGGGCCTTACCTCGAGACAACTGCTCACGCTGAGTGTCCCCTTGGCGACACAGCACGGTAGGATGCTGACTTTCTCCTCGAGCAGAGTGACTTCAGGTATGAGGTCCTCGAAGAATCCTAAGCAGAGTGTTTTCTCATGGCAGCTCAGACGGGGGCCATGAGGAACACTTCCATGGCACGTCGCAGTGGCTAGAAATGTGGTCCTGAGGCTGTTCCAGTGCTCTGGAAATGTAGCTCTCCTTAAGGAACGAGCAGTGTGTTGCCCATCACTCGGCATACACAGACGGCCTCCGAGGGACCGACCTTTGGGCCTCGATGTTGCTCAGCAGGCCCACAGGGGTCTGGAGGTACTCACTGATCTTGGAGGGAAATTGATGCACACCCGAGGGGCCTACGAGTCCTCAAAAGGGTACTTCCTTTAAAATAAAGCAGAACAGGGGCTTCCCTGGTGGCGCAGTGGTTGAGAATCTGCCTGCCAATGCAGGGGACACGGGTTCGAGCCCTGGTCTGGGAGGATCCCACATGCCGCGGAGCAACTGGGCCCGTGAGCCACAACTACTGAGCATGCGCCTCTGGAGCCTGTGCTCCATGACAAGAGGCCGCGATAGTGAGAGGCCTACGCGCCGCGATCAAGAGTGGCCCCCACTTACCGCAACTGGAGAGAGCCCTAGCACAGAAACGAAGACCCAACATAGCAATCAATCAATCAATAAACAAATCTTGAAAAAACAATAAAGAATAAAATAAGTAAAATAAAATAAAGCAGAACAGCGACTAAGACCTCATGGAAAGAGCTGCATGCCTCCCTTTCTGCGCGGCTACTCAGGGACTTACCTCGAGGCCAGTACTCACGTTGAGTTTCCCTTTAGCTCCAGAGCGTGGCAGGATGAGCTCCACCCCGGCCATCGAAGCAGCCGGCTCACCTGGAGAAAGCTCATTTTCTTCCCAGAGCCATGCCTACAGTGGCTAGTGGCCTGTCAACAGCAGTCAATTTCAAGTAGCTTCAAGGCAGCATGAATGGAGCTTTCAAAATGGGAAAGCAAGGCTACTTCCATGTGGCCCCCATTTCCACGGGCACACGCAGCATACATCCCTGTGCTTTCTAACAAATCCAAACAGACACAGGTTACCCAGTGGTGACTTCCCTGAATCAACTCCTCGAAGCAGAGTGTTCTGCAAATAGCGAACTGCCTCAACCAAGGAACGCCCCAGCTAAGCCTCCGGGCCCATGGCTCTTCAAAAGCCTGCAGTGTTACACGAGGAACTGGCCTTTAGTTGCAGTCGGAACGCAAGCCGACATTCTCCTGGAGGCAGGGTTACTTCAGGCAGGGGGTCCCAGATGGAATGCGAAGCCGAGGCTTATTCTCAGTGCAGCTCAGACTAGGGCAATGAGTCAGACTTGCACGGAATGTTGGACCTGCTAGAAAGGTGTTCGTCGACCTGTGGGAGTGTTGAGGAAATCAAGCTGTCCCAAGAAAGAGTGCAATCTGTTGCCCTACACTCGGCAAACACAGAGTGGCTCCGAAGGGCTACGGGCCTGGATGTGGCTTGGCAGGCCCACGGGGGCCTGAGGGAACGCAGTGTTCTTGCAGGGAATCGGGTGCCCAAGCGAGTCTCCTTGATGTCCTGCAAAGCGTACTGACGTTAAAATAATGCAGAGCAACGGCTACGGCCTCCTGGAAACTGCTGCACGCCTCCGCTTCTGCATGGCAATTCAGGGTCTTACCTCGAGACAACTGCTCACGCTGAGTGTCCCGTTGGCGACACAGCACGGTAGGATGCTGACTTTGTCCTCGAGCAGAATGACTTCAGGTACGAGGTCCTCGAAGAATCCTAAGCAGAGTGTTTTCTCATGGCAGCTCAGACGGGGGCCATGACGAACACTTCCATGGCACGTCGCACTGGCTAGAAATGTGGTCCTGAGGCTGTTCCAGTGCTCTGGAAATGTAGCTCTCCTTAAGGAACGAGTAGTGTGTTGTCCATCACTAGGCATACACAGACGGCCTCCGAGGGACCGACCTTTGGGCCTCGATGTTGCTCAGCAGGCCCACAGGGGTCTGGAGGTACTCACTGATCTTGGAGGGAAATTGATGCACACCCGAGGGGCCTACGAGTCCTGAAAAGGGTACTTCCTTTAAAATAAAGCAGAACAGGGGCTTCCCTGGTGGCGCAGTGGTTGAGAATCTGCCTGCCAATGCAGGGGACACGGGTTCGAGCGCTGGTCTGGGAGGATCCCACATGCCGCGGAGCAACTGGGCCCGTGAGCCACAACTACTGAGCATGCGCCTCTGGAGCCTGTGCTCCGCGACAAGAGACGCCGCGATAGTGAGAGGCCTACGCACCGCGATCAAGAGTGGCCCCCACTTACCGCAACTGGAGAGAGCCCTAGCACAGAAACGAAGACCCAACATAGCAATCAATCAATCAATCAATAAATCTTCAAAAAACAATAAAGAATAAAATAAGTAAAATAAAATAAAGCAGAACAGCGACTAAGACCTCATGGAAAGAGCTGCATGCCTCCCTTTCTGCGCGGCTACTCAGGGACTTACCTTAAGGCCAGTACTCACGTTGAGTTTCCCTTCAGCTCTAAAGCGTGGCAGGATGAGCTCCACCCCGGCCATCGAAGCACCCGGCTCACCTGGAGAAAGCTCATTTTCTTCCCAGAGCCATGCCTACAGTGGCTAGTGGCCTGTCAACAGCAGTCAATTTCAAGTAGCTTCAAGGCAGCATGAATGGAGCTTTCAAAATGGGAAAGCAAGGCTACTTCCATGTGGCCCCCATTTCCACGGGCACACGCAGCATACATCCCTGTGCTTTCTAACAAGTCCAAACAGACACAGGTTACCCAGTGGTGACTTCCCTGAATCAACTCCTCGAAGCAGGGTGTTCTGCAAATAGCGAACTGCCTCAACCAAGGAACGCCACAGCTAAGCCTCCGGGCCCGTGGCTCTTCAAAAGCCTGCAGTGTTACACGAGGAACTGGCCTTTAGTTGCAGTCGGAACGCAAGCCGACATTCTCCTGGAGGCAGGGTGACTTCAGGCAGGGGGTCCCAGATGGAATGCGAAGCCGAGGCTTATTCTCAGTGCAGCTCAGACTAGGGCAATGAGTCAGACTTGCACGGAATGTTGGACCTGCTAGAAAGGTGTTCGTCGACCTGTGGGAGTGTTGAGGAAATCAAGCTGTCCCAAGAAAGAGTGCAGTCTGTTGCCCTACACTCGGCAAACACAGAGTGGCTCCGAAGGGCTACGGGCCTGGATGTGGCTTGGCAGGCCCACGGGGGCCTGAGGGTACTCAGTGTTCTTGCAGGGAATAGGGTGCCCAAGCGAGTCTCCTTGATGTCCTGCAAAGCGTACTGACGTTAAAATAATGCAGAGCAACGGCTACGGCCTCCTGGAAACTGCTGCACGCCTCCGCTTCTGCATGGCAATTCAGGGCCTTACCTCGAGACAACTGCTCACGCTGAGTGTCTCGCTGGCGACAGAGCATGGTAGGATGCTGACTTTCTCCTCGAGCAGAATGACTTCAGGTACGAGGTCCTCTAAGAATCCTAAGCAGAGTGTTTTCTCATGGCAGCTCAGACGGGGCCATGACGAACACTTCCATGGCACGTCGCACTGGCTAGAAATGTGGTCCTGAGGCTGTTCCAGTGCTTTGGAAATGTAGCTCTCCTTAAGGAAGGAGCAGTGTGTTGCCCATCACTCGGCATACACAGACGGCCTCCGAGGGACCGACCTTTGGGCCTCGATGTTGCTCAGCAGGCCCACAAGGGTCTGGAGGTACTCACTGATCTTGGAGGGAAAATGATGCACACCCGAGGGGCCTACGAGTCCTGAAAAGGGTACTTCCTTTAAAATAAAGCAGAACAGGGGCTTCCCTGGTTGCGCAGTGGTTGAGAATCTGCCTGCCAATGCAGGGGACACGGGTTCGAGCGCTGGTCTGGGAGGATCCCACATGCCGCGGAGCAACTGGGCCCGTGAGCCACAACTACTGAGCATGCGCCTCTGGAGCCTGTGCTCCGCGACAAGAGATGCCGCGATAGTGAGAGGCCTACGCACCGCGATCAAGAGTGGCCCCCACTTACCGCAACTGGAGAGAGCCCTAGCACAGAAACGAAGACCCAACATAGCAATCAATCAATCAATCAATAAATCTTCAAAAAACAATAAAGAATAAAATAAGTAAAATAAAATAAAGCAGAACAGCGACTAAGACCTCATGGAAAGAGCTGCATGCCTCCCTTTCTGCGCGGCTACTCAGGGACTTACCTTAAGGCCAGTACTCACGTTGAGTTTCCCTTCAGCTCTAAAGCGTGGCAGGATGAGCTCCACCCCGGCCATCGAAGCACCCGGCTCACCTGGAGAAAGCTCATTTTCTTCCCAGAGCCATGCCTACAGTGGCTAGTGGCCTGTCAACAGCAGTCAATTTCAAGTAGCTTCAAGGCAGCATGAATGGAGCTTTCAAAATGGGAAAGCAAGGCTACTTCCATCTGGCCCCCATTTCCACGGGCACACGCAGCATACATCCCTGTGCTTTCTAACAAGTCCAAACAGACACAGGTTACCCAGTGGTGACTTCCCTGAATCAACTCCTCGAAGCAGGGTGTTCTGCAAATAGCGAACTGCCTCAAGCAAGGAACGCCCCAGCTAAGCCTCCGGGCCTGTGGCTCTTCAAAAGCCTGCAGTGTTACACGAGGAACTGGCCTTTAGTTGCAGTCGGAACGCAAGCCGACATTCTCCTGGAGGCAGGGTGACTTCAGGCAGGGGGTCCCAGATGGAATGCGAAGCCGAGGCTTATTCTCAGTGCAGCTCAGACTAGGGCAATGAGTCAGACTTGCACGGAATGTTGGACCTGCTAGAAAGGTGTTCGTCGACCTGTGGGAGTGTTGAGGAAATCAAGCTGTCCTAAGAAAGAGTGCAGTCTGTTGCCCTACACTCGGCATACACAGAGTGGCTCCGAAGGGCTACGGGCCTGGATGTGGCTTGGCAGGCCCACGGGGGCCTGAGGGTACTCAGTGTTCTTACAGCAAATACGGTGCCCAAGCGAGGCTCCTAGATGTCCTGCAAAGCGTACTGACGTTAAAATAATGCAGAGAAACGGCTACGGCCTCCTGGAAACTGCTGCACGCCTCCGCTTCTGCATGGCAATTCAGGGCCTTACCTCGAGACAACTGCTCACGCTGAGTGTCCCCTTGGCGACACAGCACGGTAGGATGCTGACTTTCTCCTCGAGCAGAGTGACTTCAGGTATGAGGTCCTCGAAGAATCCTAAGCAGAGTGTTTTCTCATGGCAGCTCAGACGGGGGCCATGAGGAACACTTCCATGGCACGTCGCAGTGGCTAGAAATGTGGTCCTGAGGCTGTTCCAGTGCTCTGGAAATGTAGCTCTCCTTAAGGAACGAGCAGTGTGTTGCCCATCACTCGGCATACACAGACGGCCTCCGAGGGACCGACCTTTGGGCCTCGATGTTGCTCAGCAGGCCCACAGGGGTCTGGAGGTACTCACTGATCTTGGAGGGAAATTGATGCACACCCGAGGGGCCTACGAGTCCTCAAAAGGGTACTTCCTTTAAAATAAAGCAGAACAGGGGCTTCCCTGGTGGCGCAGTGGTTGAGAATCTGCCTGCCAATGCAGGGGACACGGGTTCGAGCCCTGGTCTGGGAGGATCCCACATGCCGCGGAGCAACTGGGCCCGTGAGCCACAACTACTGAGCATGCGCCTCTGGAGCCTGTGCTCCATGACAAGAGGCCGCGATAGTGAGAGGCCTACGCGCCGCGATCAAGAGTGGCCCCCACTTACCGCAACTGGAGAGAGCCCTAGCACAGAAACGAAGACCCAACATAGCAATCAATCAATCAATAAACAAATCTTGAAAAAACAATAAAGAATAAAATAAGTAAAATAAAATAAAGCAGAACAGCGACTAAGACCTCATGGAAAGAGCTGCACGCCTCCCTTTCTGCGCGGCTACTCAGGGACTTACCTCGAGGCCAGTACTCACGTTGAGTTTCCCTTTAGCTCCAGAGCGTGGCAGGATGAGCTCCACCCCGGCCATCGAAGCAGCCGGCTCACCTGGAGAAAGCTCATTTTCTTCCCAGAGCCATGCCTACAGTGGCTAGTGGCCTGTCAACAGCAGTCAATTTCAAGTAGCTTCAAGGCAGCATGAATGGAGCTTTCAAAATGGGAAAGCAAGGCTACTTCCATGTGGCCCCCATTTCCACGGGCACACGCAGCATACATCCCTGTGCTTTCTAACAAATCCAAACAGACACAGGTTACCCAGTGGTGACTTCCCTGAATCAACTCCTCGAAGCAGGGTGTTCTGCAAATAGCGAACTGCCTCAACCAAGGAACGCCCCAGCTAAGCCTCCGGGCCCATGGCTCTTCAAAAGCCTGCAGTGTTACACGAGGAACTGGCCTTTAGTTGCAGTCGGAACGCAAGCCGACATTCTCCTGGAGGCAGGGTGACTTCAGGCAGGGGGTCCCAGATGGAATGCGAAGCCGAGGCTTATTCTCAGTGCAGCTCAGACTAGGGCAATGAGTCAGACTTGCACGGAATGTTGGACCTGCTAGAAAGGTGTTCGTCGACCTGTGGGAGTGTTGAGGAAATCAAGCTGCCCCAGAAAGAGTGCAATCTGTTGCCCTACACTCGGCAAACACAGAGTGGCTCCGAAGGGCTACGGGCCTGGATGTGGCTTGGCAGGCCCACGGGGGCCTGAGGGAACGCAGTGTTCTTGCAGGGAATCGGGTGCCCAAGCGAGTCTCCTTGATGTCCTGCAAAGCGTACTGACGTTAAAATAATGCAGAGCAACGGCTACGGCCTCCTGGAAACTGCTGCACGCCTCCGCTTCTGCATGGCAATTCAGGGTCTTACCTCGAGACAACTGCTCACGCTGAGTGTCCCGTTGGCGACACAGCACGGTAGGATGCTGACTTTGTCCTCGAGCAGAATGACTTCAGGTACGAGGTCCTCGAAGAATCCTAAGCAGAGTGTTTTCTCATGGCAGCTCAGACAGGGGCCATGACGAACACTTCCATGGCACGTCGCACTGGCTAGAAATGTGGTCCTGAGGCTGTTCCAGTGCTCTGGAAATGTAGCTCTCCTTAAGGAACGAGTAGTGTGTTGTCCATCACTAGGCATACACAGACGGCCTCCGAGGGACCGACCTTTGGGCCTCGATGTTGCTCAGCAGGCCCACAGGGGTCTGGAGGTACTCACTGATCTTGGAGGGAAATTGATGCACACCCGAGGGGCCTACGAGTCCTGAAAAGGGTACTTCCTTTAAAATAAAGCAGAACAGGGGCTTCCCTGGTGGCGCAGTGGTTGAGAATCTGCCTGCCAATGCAGGGGACACGGGTTCGAGCCCTGGTCTGGGAGGATCCCACATGCCGCGGAGCAACTGGGCCCGTGAGCCACAACTACTGAGCATGCGCCTCTGGAGCCTGTGCTCCGTGACAAGAAAGGCCGCCATAGTGAGAGGCCTACGCACCGCGATCAAGAGTGGCCCCCACTTACCGCAACTGGAGAGAGCTCTAGCACAGAAACGAAGACCCAACATAGCAATCAATCAATCAATCAATAAATCTTCAAAAAACAATAAAGAATAAAATAAGTAAAATAAAATAAAGCAGAACAGCGACTAAGACCTCATGGAAAGAGCTGCATGCCTCCCTTTCTGCGTGGCTACTCAGGGACTTACCTCGAGGCCAGTACTCACGTTGAGTTTCCCTTTAGCTCCAGAGCGTGGCAGGATGAGCTCCACCCCGGCCATCGAAGCACCCGGCTTACCTGGAGAAAACTCATTTTCTTCCCAGAGCCATGCCTACAGTGGCTAGTGGCCTGTCAACAGCAGTCAATTTCAAGTAGCTTCAAGGCAGCATGAATGGAGCTTTCAAAATGGGAAAGCAAGGCTACTTCCATCTGGCCCCCATTTCCACGGGCACACGCAGCATACATCCCTGTGCTTTCTAACAAGTCCAAACAGACACAGGTTACCCAGTGGTGACTTCCCTGAATCAACTCCTCGAAGCAGGCTGTTCTGCAAATAGCGAACTGCCTCAAGCAAGGAACGCCCCAGCTAAGCCTCCGGGCCCGTGGCTCTTCAAAAGCCTGCAGTGTTACACGAGGAACTGGCCTTTAGTTGCAGTCGGAACGCAAGCCGACATTCTCCTGGAGGCAGGGTGACTTCAGGCAGGGGGTCCCAGATGGAATGCGAAGCCGAGGCTTATTCTCAGTGCAGCTCAGACTAGGGCAATGAGTCAGACTTGCACGGAATGTTGGACCTGCTAGAAAGGTGTTCGTCGACCTGTGGGAGTGTTGAGGAAATCAAGCTGTCCCAAGAAAGAGTGCAGTCTGTTGCCCTACACTCGGCAAACACAGAGTGGCTCCGAAGGGCTACGGGCCTGGATGTGGCTTGGCAGGCCCACGGGGGCCTGAGGGTACTCAGTGTTCTTGCAGGGAATAGGGTGCCCAAGCGAGTCTCCTTGATGTCCTGCAAAGCGTACTGACGTTAAAATAATGCAGAGCAACGGCTACGGCCTCCTGGAAACTGCTGCACGCCTCCGCTTCTGCATGGCAATTCAGGGCCTTACCTCGAGACAACTGCTCACGCTGAGTGTCCCCTTGGCGACACAGCACGGTAGGATGCTGACTTTCTCCTCGAGCAGAGTGACTTCAGGTATGAGGTCCTCGAAGAATCCTAAGCAGAGTGTTTTCTCATGGCAGCTCAGACGGGGGCCATGAGGAACACTTCCATGGCACGTCGCAGTGGCTAGAAATGTGGTCCTGAGGCTGTTCCAGTGCTCTGGAAATGTAGCTCTCCTTAAGGAACGAGCAGTGTGTTGCCCATCACTCGGCATACACAGACGGCCTCCGAGGGACCGACCTTTGGGCCTCGATGTTGCTCAGCAGGCCCACAGGGGTCTGGAGGTACTCACTGATCTTGGAGGGAAATTGATGCACACCCGAGGGGCCTACGAGTCCTGAAAAGGGTACTTCCTTTAAAATAAAGCAGAACAGGGGCTTCCCTGGTGGCGCAGTGGTTGAGAATCTGCCTGCCAATGCAGGGGACACGGGTTCGAGCCCTGGTCTGGGAGGATCCCACATGCCGCGGAGCAACTGGGCCCGTGAGCCACAACTACTGAGCATGCGCCTCTGGAGCCTGTGCTCCATGACAAGAGGCCGCGATAGTGAGAGGCCTACGCGCCGCGATCAAGAGTGGCCCCCACTTACCGCAACTGGAGAGAGCCCTAGCACAGAAACGAAGACCCAACATAGCAATCAATCAATCAATAAACAAATCTTGAAAAAACAATAAAGAATAAAATAAGTAAAATAAAATAAAGCAGAACAGCGACTAAGACCTCATGGAAAGAGCTGCATGCCTCCCTTTCTGCGCGGCTACTCAGGGACTTACCTCGAGGCCAGTACTCACGTTGAGTTTCCCTTTAGCTCCAGAGCGTGGCAGGATGAGCTCCACCCCGGCCATCGAAGCAGCCGGCTCACCTGGAGAAAGCTCATTTTCTTCCCAGAGCCATGCCTACAGTGGCTAGTGGCCTGTCAACAGCAGTCAATTTCAAGTAGCTTCAAGGCAGCATGAATGGAGCTTTCAAAATGGGAAAGCAAGGCTACTTCCATGTGGCCCCCATTTCCACGGGCACACGCAGCATACATCCCTGTGCTTTCTAACAAATCCAAACAGACACAGGTTACCCAGTGGTGACTTCCCTGAATCAACTCCTCGAAGCAGGGTGTTCTGCAAATAGCGAACTGCCTCAACCAAGGAACGCCCCAGCTAAGCCTCCGGGCCCATGGCTCTTCAAAAGCCTGCAGTGTTACACGAGGAACTGGCCTTTAGTTGCAGTCGGAACGCAAGCCGACATTCTCCTGGAGGCAGGGTGACTTCAGGCAGGGGGTCCCAGATGGAATGCGAAGCCGAGGCTTATTCTCAGTGCAGCTCAGACTAGGGCAATGAGTCAGACTTGCACGGAATGTTGGACCTGCTAGAAAGGTGTTCGTCGACCTGTGGGAGTGTTGAGGAAATCAAGCTGTCCCAAGAAAGAGTGCAATCTGTTGCCCTACACTCGGCAAACACAGAGTGGCTCCGAAGGGCTACGGGCCTGGATGTGGCTTGGCAGGCCCACGGGGGCCTGAGGGAACGCAGTGTTCTTGCAGGGAATCGGGTGCCCAAGCGAGTCTCCTTGATGTCCTGCAAAGCGTACTGACGTTAAAATAATGCAGAGCAACGGCTACGGCCTCCTGGAAACTGCTGCACGCCTCCGCTTCTGCATGGCAATTCAGGGTCTTACCTCGAGACAACTGCTCACGCTGAGTGTCCCGTTGGCGACACAGCACGGTAGGATGCTGACTTTGTCCTCGAGCAGAATGACTTCAGGTACGAGGTCCTCGAAGAATCCTAAGCAGAGTGTTTTCTCATGGCAGCTCAGACGGGGGCCATGACGAACACTTCCATGGCACGTCGCACTGGCTAGAAATGTGGTCCTGAGGCTGTTCCAGTGCTCTGGAAATGTAGCTCTCCTTAAGGAACGAGTAGTGTGTTGTCCATCACTAGGCATACACAGACGGCCTCCGAGGGACCGACCTTTGGGCCTCGATGTTGCTCAGCAGGCCCACAGGGGTCTGGAGGTACTCACTGATCTTGGAGGGAAATTGATGCACACCCGAGGGGCCTACGAGTCCTGAAAAGGGTACTTCCTTTAAAATAAAGCAGAACAGGGGCTTCCCTGGTGGCGCAGTGGTTGAGAATCTGCCTGCCAATGCAGGGGACACGGGTTCGAGCCCTGGTCTGGGAGGATCCCACATGCCGCGGAGCAACTGGGCCCGTGAGCCACAACTACTGAGCATGCGCCTCTGGAGCCTGTGCTCCGTGACAAGAAAGGCCGCCATAGTGAGAGGCCTACGCACCGCGATCAAGAGTGGCCCCCACTTACCGCAACTGGAGAGAGCTCTAGCACAGAAACGAAGACCCAACATACCAATCAATCAATCAATAAATAAATCTTCAAAAAACAATAAAAAATAAAATAAGTAAAATAAAATAAAGCAGAACAGCGACTAAGACCTCATGGAAAGAGCTGCATGCCTCCCTTTCTGCGCGGCTACTCAGGGACTTACCTCGAGGCCAGTACTCACGTTGAGTTTCCCTTTAGCTCCAGAGCGTGGCAGGATGAGCTCCATCCCGGCCATCGAAGCACCCGGCTTACCTGGAGAAAACTCATTTTCTTCCCAGAGCCATGCCTACAGTGGCTAGTGGCCTGTCAACAGCAGTCAATTTCAAGTAGCTTCAAGGCAGCATGAATGGAGCTTTCAAAATGGGAAAGCAAGGCTACTTCCATCTGGCCCCCATTTCCACGGGCACACGCAGCATACATCCCTGTGCTTTCTAACAAGTCCAAACAGACACAGGTTACCCAGTGGTGACTTCCCTGAATCAACTCCTCGAAGCAGGCTGTTCTGCAAATAGCGAACTGCCTCAAGCAAGGAACGCCCCAGCTAAGCCTCCGGGCCCGTGGCTCTTCAAAAGCCTGCAGTGTTACACGAGGAACTGGCCTTTAGTTGCAGTCGGAACGCAAGCCGACATTCTCCTGGAGGCAGGGTGACTTCAGGCAGGGGGTCCCAGATGGAATGCGAAGCCGAGGCTTATTCTCAGTGCAGCTCAGACTAGGGCAATGAGTCAGACTTGCACGGAATGTTGGACCTGCTAGAAAGGTGTTCGTCGACCTGTGGGAGTGTTGAGGAAATCAAGCTGTCCCAAGAAAGAGTGCAGTCTGTTGCCCTACACTCGGCAAACACAGAGTGGCTCCGAAGGGCTACGGGCCTGGATGTGGCTTGGCAGGCCCACGGGGGCCTGAGGGTACTCAGTGTTCTTGCAGGGAATAGGGTGCCCAAGCGAGTCTCCTTGATGTCCTGCAAAGCGTACTGACGTTAAAATAATGCAGAGCAACGGCTACGGCCTCCTGGAAACTGCTGCACGCCTCCGCTTCTGCATGGCAATTCAGGGCCTTACCTCGAGACAACTGCTCATGCTGAGTGTCCCGTTGGCGACACAGCACGGTAGGATGCTGACTTTCTCCTCGAGCAGAATGACTTCAGGTACGAGGTCCTCGAAGAATCCTAAGCAGAGTGTTTTCTCATGGCAGCTCAGACGGGGGCCATGACGAACACTTCCATGGCACGTCGCACTGGCTAGAAATGTGGTCCTGAGGCTGTTCCAGTGCTCTGGAAATGTAGCTCTCCTTAAGGAACGAGCAGTGTGTTGCCCATCACTCGGCATACACAGACGGCCTCCGAGGGACCGACCTTTGGGCCTCGATGTTGCTCAGCAGGCCCCCAAGGGTCTGGAGGTACTCACTGATCTTGGAGGGAAAATGATGCACACCCGAGGGGCCTACGAGTCCTGAAAAGGGTACTTCCTTTAAAATAAAGCAGAACAGGGGCTTCCCTGGTGGCGCAGTGGTTGAGAATCTGCCTGCCAATGCAGGGGACACGGGTTCGAGCCCTGGTCTGGGAGGATCCCACATGCCGCGGAGCAACTGGGCCCGTGAGCCACAACTACTGAGCATGCGCCTCTGGAGCCTGTGCTCCGCGACAAGAGACGCCGCGATAGTGAGAGGCCTACGCACCGCGATCAAGAGTGGCCCCCACTTACCGCAACTGGAGAGAGCCCTAGCACAGAAACGAAGACCCAACATAGCAATCAATCAATCAATCAATAAATCTTCAAAAAACAATAAAGAATAAAATAAGTAAAATAAAATAAAGCAGAACAGCGACTAAGACCTCATGGAAAGAGCTGCATGCCTCCCTTTCTGCGCGGCTACTCAGGGACTTACCTTAAGGCCAGTACTCACGTTGAGTTTCCCTTCAGCTCTAAAGCGTGGCAGGATAAGCTCCACCCCGGCCATCGAAGCACCCGGCTCACCTGGAGAAAGCTCATTTTCTTCCCAGAGCCATGCCTACAGTGGCTAGTGGCCTGTCAACAGCAGTCAATTTCAAGTAGCTTCAAGGCAGCATGAATGGAGCTTTCAAAATGGGAAAGCAAGGCTACTTCCATCTGGCCCCCATTTCCACGGGCACACGCAGCATACATCCCTGTGCTTTCTAACAAGTCCAAACAGACACAGGTTACCCAGTGGTGACTTCCCTGAATCAACTCCTCGAAGCAGAGTGTTCTGCAAATAGCGAACTGCCTCAAGCAAGGAACGCCCCAGCTAAGCCTCCGGGCCCGTGGCTCTTCAAAAGCCTGCAGTGTTACACGAGGAACTGGCCTTTAGTTGCAGTCGGAACGCAAGCCGACATTCTCCTGGAGGCAGGGTGACTTCAGGCAGGGGGTCCCAGATGGAATGCGAAGCCGAGGCTTATTCTCAGTGCAGCTCAGACTAGGGCAATGAGTCAGACTTGCACGGAATGTTGGACCTGCTAGAAAGGTGTTTGTCGACCTATGGGAGTGTTGAGGAAATCAAGCTGTCCCAAGAAAGAGTGCAGTCTGTTGCCCTACACTCGGCAAACACAGAGTGGCTCCAAAGGGCTACGGGCCTGGATGTGGCTTGGCAGGCCCACGGGGGCCTGAGGGTACTCAGTGTTCTTGCAGGGAATAGGGTGCCCAAGCGAGGCTCCTAGATGTCCTGCAAAGCGTACTGACGTTAAAATAATGCAGAGCAACGGCTACGGCCTCCTGGAAACTGCTGCACGCCTCCGCTTCTGCATGGCAATTCAGGGCCTTACCTCGAGACAACTGCTCATGCTGAGTGTCCCGTTGGCGACACAGCACGGTAGGATGCTGACTTTCTCCTCGAGCAGAATGACTTCAGGTACGAGGTCCTCGAAGAATCCTAAGCAGAGTGTTTTCTCATGGCAGCTCAGACGGGGGCCATGACGAACACTTCCATGGCACGTCGCACTGGCTAGAAATGTGGTCCTGAGGCTGTTCCAGTGCTCTGGAAATGTAGCTCTCCTTAAGGAACGAGCAGTGTGTTGCCCATCACTCGGCATACACAGACGGCCTCCGAGGGACCGACCTTTGGGCCTCGATGTTGCTCAGCAGGCCCACAGGGGTCTGGAGGTACTCACTGATCTTGGAGGGAAATTGATGCACACCCGAGGGGCCTACGAGTCCTGAAAAGGGTACTTCCTTTAAAATAAAGCAGAACAGGGGCTTCCCTGGTGGCGCAGTGGTTGAGAATCTGCCTGCCAATGCAGGGGACACGGGTTCGAGCCCTGGTCTGGGAGGATCCCACATGCCGCGGAGCAACTGGGCCCGTGAGCCACAACTACTGAGCATGCGCCTCTGGAGCCTGTGCTCCGCGACAAGAGACGCCGCGATAGTGAGAGGCCTACGCACCGCGATCAAGAGTGGCCCCCACTTACCGCAACTGGAGAGAGCTCTAGCACAGAAACGAAGACCCAACATAGCAATCAATCAATCAATCAATAAATCTTCAAAAAACAATAAAGAATAAAATAAGTAAAATAAAATAAAGCAGAACAGCGACTAAGACCTCATGGAAAGAGCTGCATGCCTCCCTTTCTGCGCGGCTACTCAGGGACTTACCTCGAGGCCAGTACTCACGTTGAGTTTCCCTTTAGCTCCAGAGCGTGGCAGGATGAGCTCCACCCCGGCCATCGAAGCACCCGGCTTACCTGGAGAAAACTCATTTTCTTCCCAGAGCCATGCCTACAGTGGCTAGTGGCCTGTCAACAGCAGTCAATTTCAAGTAGCTTCAAGGCAGCATGAATGGAGCTTTCAAAATGGGAAAGCAAGGCTACTTCCATCTGGCCCCCATTTCCACGGGCACACGCAGCATACATCCCTGTGCTTTCTAACAAGTCCAAACAGACACAGGTTACCCAGTGGTGACTTCCCTGAATCAACTCCTCGAAGCAGGGTGTTCTGCAAATAGCGAACTGCCTCAAGCAAGGAACGCCCCAGCTAAGCCTCCGGGCCTGTGGCTCTTCAAAAGCCTGCAGTGTTACACGAGGAACTGGCCTTTAGTTGCAGTCGGAACGCAAGCCGACATTCTCCTGGAGGCAGGGTGACTTCAGGCAGGGGGTCCCAGATGGAATGCGAAGCCGAGGCTTATTCTCAGTGCAGCTCAGACTAGGGCAATGAGTCAGACTTGCACGGAATGTTGGACCTGCTAGAAAGGTGTTTGTCGACCTATGGGAGTGTTGAGGAAATCAAGCTGTCCCAAGAAAGAGTGCAGTCTGTTGCCCTACACTCGGCAAACACAGAGTGGCTCCAAAGGGCTACGGGCCTGGATGTGGCTTGGCAGGCCCACAGGGGCCTGAGGGTACTCAGTGTTCTTGCAGGGAATAGGGTGCCCAAGTGAGGCTCCTAGATGTCCTGCAAAGCGTACTGACGTTAAAATAATGCAGAGCAATGGCTACGGCCTCCTGGAAACTGCTGCATGCCTCCGCTTCTGCATGGCAATTCAGGGTCTTACCTCGAGACAACTGCTCACGCTGTGTGTCCCCTTGGCGACACAGCACGGTAGGATGCTGACTTTCTCCTCGAGCAGAGTGACTTCAGGTATGAGGTCCTCGAAGAATCCTAAGCAGAGTGTTTTCTCATGGCAGCTCAGACGGGGGCCATGACGAACACTTCCATGGCACATCGCACTGGCTAGAAATGTGGTCCTGAGGCTGTTCCAGTGCTCTGGAAATGTAGCTCTCCTTAAGGAACGAGCAGTGTGTTCTCCATCACTAGGCATACACAGACGGCCTCCGAGGGACCGACCTTTGGGCCTCGATGTTGCTCAGCAGGCCCACAGGGGTCTGGAGGTACTCACTGATCTTGGAGGGAAATTGATGCACACCCGAGGGGCCTACGAGTCCTCAAAAGGGTACTTCCTTTAAAATAAAGCAGAACAGGGGCTTCCCTGGTGGCGCAGTGGTTGAGAATCTGCTTGCCAATGCAGGGGACACGGGTTCGAGCCCTGGTCTGGGAGGATCCCACATGCCGCGGAGCAACTGGGCCCGTGAGCCACAACTACTGAGCATGCGCCTCTGGAGCCTGTGCTCCGTGACAAGAGGCCGCGATAGTGAGAGGCCTACGCGCCATGATCAAGAGTGGCCCCCACTTACCGCAACTGGAGAGAGCCCTAGCACAGAAACGAAGACCCAACATAGCAATCAATCAATCAATAAACAAATCTTGAAAAAACAATAAAGAATAAAATAAGTAAAATAAAATAAAGCAGAACAGCGACTAAGACCTCATGGAAAGAGCTGCATGCCTCCCTTTCTGCGCGGCTACTCAGGGACTTACCTCGAGGCCAGTACTCACGTTGAGTTTCCCTTTAGCTCCAGAGCGTGGCAGGATGAGCTCCACCCCGGCCATCGAAGCACCCGTCTTACCTGGAGAAAACTCATTTTCTTCCCAGAGCCATGCCTACAGTGGCTAGTGGCCTGTCAACAGCAGTCAATTTCAAGTAGCTTCAAGGCAGCATGAATGGAGCTTTCAAAATGGGAAAGCAAGGCTAGTTCCATCTGGCCCCCATTTCCACGGGCACATGCACCATACATCCCTGTGCTTTCTAACAAGTCCAAACAGACACAGGTTACCCAGTGGTTCCTTCCCTGAATCAACTCCTCGAAGCAGGCTGTTCTGCAAATAGCGAACTGCCTCAACCAAGGAAAGCCCCAGCTAAGCCTCCGGGCCCGTGGCTCTTCAAAAGCCTGCAGTGTTACACGAGGAACTGGCCTTTAGTTGCAGTCGGAACGCAAGCCGACATTCTCCTGGAGGCAGGGTGACTTCAGGCAGGGGGTCCCAGATGGAATGCGAAGCCGAGGCTTATTCTCAGTGCAGCTCAGACTAGGGCAATGAGTCAGACTTGCACGGAATGTTGGACCTGCTAGAAAGGTGTTCGTCGACCTGTGGGAGTGTTGAGGAAATCAAGCTGTCCCAAGAAAGAGTGCAGTCTGTTGCCCTACACTCGGCAAACACAGAGTGGCTCCGAAGGGCTACGGGCCTGGATGTGGCTTGGCAGGCCCACGGGGGCCTGAGGGTACTCAGTGTTCTTGCAGGGAATAGGGTGCCCAAGCGAGTCTCCTTGATGTCCTGCAAAGCGTACTGACGTTAAAATAATGCAGAGCAACGGCTACGGCCTCCTGGAAACTGCTGCACGCCTCCGCTTCTGCATGGCAATTCAGGGCCTTACCTCGAGACAACTGCTCATGCTGAGTGTCCCGTTGGCGACACAGCACGGTAGGATGCTGACTTTCTCCTCGAGCAGAATGACTTCAGGTACGAGGTCCTCGAAGAATCCTAAGCAGAGTGTTTTCTCATGGCAGCTCAGACGGGGGCCATGACGAACACTTCCATGGCACGTCGCACTGGCTAGAAATGTGGTCCTGAGGCTGTTCCAGTGCTCTGGAAATGTAGCTCTCCTTAAGGAACGAGCAGTGTGTTGCCCATCACTCGGCATACACAGACGGCCTCCGAGGGACCGACCTTTGGGCCTCGATGTTGCTCAGCAGGCCCCCAAGGGTCTGGAGGTACTCACTGATCTTGGAGGGAAAATGATGCACACCCGAGGGGCCTACGAGTCCTGAAAAGGGTACTTCCTTTAAAATAAAGCAGAACAGGGGCTTCCCTGGTGGCGCAGTGGTTGAGAATCTGCCTGCCAATGCAGGGGACACGGGTTCGAGCCCTGGTCTGGGAGGATCCCACATGCCGCGGAGCAACTGGGCCCGTGAGCCACAACTACTGAGCATGCGCCTCTGGAGCCTGTGCTCCGCGACAAGAGACGCCGCGATAGTGAGAGGCCTACGCACCGCGATCAAGAGTGGCCCCCACTTACCGCAACTGGAGAGAGCCCTAGCACAGAAACGAAGACCCAACATAGCAATCAATCAATCAATCAATAAATCTTCAAAAAACAATAAAGAATAAAATAAGTAAAATAAAATAAAGCAGAACAGCGACTAAGACCTCATGGAAAGAGCTGCATGCCTCCCTTTCTGCGCGGCTACTCAGGGACTTACCTTAAGGCCAGTACTCACGTTGAGTTTCCCTTCAGCTCTAAAGCGTGGCAGGATGAGCTCCACCCCGGCCATCGAAGCACCCGGCTCACCTGGAGAAAGCTCATTTTCTTCCCAGAGCCATGCCTACAGTGGCTAGTGGCCTGTCAACAGCAGTCAATTTCAAGTAGCTTCAAGGCAGCATGAATGGAGCTTTCAAAATGGGAAAGCAAGGCTACTTCCATCTGGCCCCCATTTCCACGGGCACACGCAGCATACATCCCTGTGCTTTCTAACAAGTGCAAACAGACACAGGTTACCCAGTGGTTACTTCCCTGAATCAACTCCTCGAAGCAGGCTATTCTGCAAATAGCGAACTGCCTCAAGCAAGGAACGACCCAGCTTATCCTCTGGGCCCGTGGCTCTTCAAAAGCCTGCAGTGTTACACGAGGAACTGGCCTTTAGTTGCAGTCGGAACGCAAACCGACATTCTCCTGGAGGCAGGGTGACTTCAGGCAGGGGGTCCCAAATGGAAAGCGAAGCCGAGGCTTATTCTCAGTGCAGCTCAGACTAGGGCAATGAGTCAGACTTGCACGGAATGTTGGACCTGCTAGAAAGGTGTTCGTCGACCTGTGGGAGTGTTGAGGAAATCAAGCTGTCCCAAGAAAGAGTGCAGTCTGTTGCCCTACACTCGGCAAACACAGAGTGGCTCCGAAGGGCTACGGGCCTGGATGTGGCTTGGCAGGCCCACAGGGGCCTGAGGGTACTCAGTGTTCTTGCAGGGAATAGGGTGCCCAAGCGAGGCTCCTAGATGTCCTGCAAAGCGTACTGACGTTAAAATAATGCAGAGCAATGGCTACGCCCTCCTGGAAACTGCTGCACGCCTCCGCTTCTGCATGGCAATTCAGGGTCTTACCTCGAGACAACTGCTCACGCTGTGTGTCCCCTTGGCGACACAGCACGGTAGGATGCTGACTTTCTCCTCGAGCAGAGTGACTTCAGGTATGAGGTCCTCGAAGAATCCTAAGCAGAGTGTTTTCTCCTGGCAGCTCAGACGGGGGCCATGACGAACACTTCCATGGCACGTCACACTGGCTAGAAATGTGGTCCTGAGGCTGTTCCAGTGCTCTGGAAATGTAGCTCTCCTTAAGGAACGAGCAGTGTGTTGTCCATCACTAGGCATACACAGACGGCCTCCGAGGGACCGACCTTTGGGCCTCGATGTTGCTCAGCAGGCCCACAGGGGTCTGGAGGTACTCACTGATCTTGGAGGGAAATTGATGCACACCCGAGGGGCCTACGAGTCCTGAAAAGGGTACTTCCTTTAAAATAAAGCAGAACAGGGGCTTCCCTGGTGGCGCAGTGGTTGAGAATCTGCCTGCCAATGCAGGGGACACGGGTTCGAGCCCTGGTCTGGGAGGATCCCACATGCCGCGGAGCAACTGGGCCTGTGAGCCACAACTACTGAGCATGCGCCTCTGGAGCCTGTGCTCCGTGACAAGAGGCCGCAATAGTGAGAGGCCTACGCGCCGTGATCAAGAGTGGCCCCCACTTACCGCAACTGGAGAGAGCCCTAGCACAGAAACGAAGACCCAACATAGCAATCAATCAATCAATAAACAAATCTTGAAAAAACAATAAAGAATAAAATAAGTAAAATAAAATAAAGCAGAACAGCGACTAAGACCTCATGGAAAGAGCTGCATGCCTCCCTTTCTGCGCGGCTACTCAGGGACTTACCTCGAGGCCAGTACTCACGTTGAGTTTCCCTTTAGCTCCAGAGCGTGGCAGGATGAGCTCCACCCCGGCCATCGAAGGAGCCGGCTTACCTGGAGAAAACTCATTTTCTTCCCAGAGCCATGCCTACAGTGGCTAGTGGCCTGTCAACAGCAGTCAATTTCAAGTAGCTTCAAGGCAGCATGAATGGAGCTTTCAAAATGGGAAAGCAAGGCTACTTCCATCTGGCCCCCATTTCCACGGGCACACGCAGCATACATCCCTGTGCTTTCTAACAAGTCCAAACAGACACAGGTTACCCAGTGGTGACTTCCCTGAATCAACTCCTCGAAGCAGAGTGTTCTGCAAATAGCGAACTGCCTCAAGCAAGGAACGCCCCAGCTAAGCCTCCGGGCCCGTGGCTCTTCAAAAGCCTGCAGTGTTACACGAGGAACTGGCCTTTAGTTGCAGTCGGAACGCAAGCCGACATTCTCCTGGAGGCAGGGTGACTTCAGGCAGGGGGTCCCAGATGGAATGCGAAGCCGAGGCTTATTCTCAGTGCAGCTCAGACTAGGGCAATGAGTCAGACTTGCACGGAATGTTGGACCTGCTAGAAAGGTGTTTGTCGACCTATGGGAGTGTTGAGGAAATCAAGCTGTCCCAAGAAAGAGTGCAGTCTGTTGCCCTACACTCGGCAAACACAGAGTGGCTCCAAAGGGCTACGGGCCTGGATGTGGCTTGGCAGGCCCACGGGGGCCTGAGGGTACTCAGTGTTCTTGCAGGGAATAGGGTGCCCAAGCGAGTCTCCTTGATGTCCTGCAAAGCGTACTGACGTTAAAATAATGCAGAGAAACGGCTACGGCCTCCTGGAAACTGCTGCACGCCTCCGCTTCTGCATGGCAATTCAGGGCCTTACCTCGAGACAACTGCTCACGCTGAGTGTCCCGTTGGCGACACAGCACGGTAGGATGCTGACTTTCTCCTCGAGCAGAATGACTTCAGGTACGAGGTCCTCGAAGAATCCTAAGCAGAGTGTTTTCTCATGGCAGCTCAGACGGGGGCCATGACGAACACTTCCATGGCACGTCGCAGTGGCTAGAAATGTGGTCCTGAGGCTGTTCCAGTGCTCTGGAAATGTAGCTCTCCTTAAGGAACGAGCAGTGTGTTGCCCATCACTCGGCATACACAGACGGCCTCCGAGGGACCGACCTTTGGGCCTCGATGTTGCTCAGCAGGCCCACAGGGGTCTGGAGGTACTCACTGATCTTGGAGGGAAATTGATGCACACCCGAGGGGCCTACGAGTCCTGAAAAGGGTACTTCCTTTAAAATAAAGCAGAACAGGGGCTTCCCTGGTGGCGCAGTGGTTGAGAATCTGCCTGCCAATGCAGGGGACACGGGTTCGAGCCCTGGTCTGGGAGGATCCCACATGCCGCGGAGCAACTGGGCCCGTGAGCCACAACTACTGAGCATGCGCCTCTGGAGCCTGTGCTCCGCGACAAGAGACGCCGCGATAGTGAGAGGCCTACGCACCGCGATCAAGAGTGGCCCCCACTTACCGCAACTGGAGAGAGCTCTAGCACAGAAACGAAGACCCAACATAGCAATCAATCAATCAATCAATAAATCTTCAAAAAACAATAAAGAATAAAATAAGTAAAATAAAATAAAGCAGAACAGCGACTAAGACCTCATGGAAAGAGCTGCATGCCTCCCTTTCTGCGCGGCTACTCAGGGACTTACCTCGAGGCCAGTACTCACGTTGAGTTTCCCTTTAGCTCCAGAGCGTGGCAGGATGAGCTCCACCCCGGCCATCGAAGCACCCGGCTTACCTGGAGAAAACTCATTTTCTTCCCAGAGCCATGCCTACAGTGGCTAGTGGCCTGTCAACAGCAGTCAATTTCAAGTAGCTTCAAGGCAGCATGAATGGAGCTTTCAAAATGGGAAAGCAAGGCTACTTCCATCTGGCCCCCATTTCCACGGGCACACGCAGCATACATCCCTGTGCTTTCTAACAAGTCCAAACAGACACAGGTTACCCAGTGGTGACTTCCCTGAATCAACTCCTCGAAGCAGGGTGTTCTGCAAATAGCGAACTGCCTCAAGCAAGGAACGCCCCAGCTAAGCCTCCGGGCCCGTGGCTCTTCAAAAGCCTGCAGTGTTACACGAGGAACTGGCCTTTAGTTGCAGTCGGAACGCAAGCCGACATTCTCCTGGAGGCAGGGTGACTTCAGGCAGGGGGTCCCAGATGGAATGCGAAGCCGAGGCTTATTCTCAGTGCAGCTCAGACTAGGGCAATGAGTCAGACTTGCACGGAATGTTGGACCTGCTAGAAAGGTGTTTGTCGACCTATGGGAGTGTTGAGGAAATCAAGCTGTCCCAAGAAAGAGTGCAGTCTGTTGCCCTACACTCGGCAAACACAGAGTGGCTCCAAAGGGCTACGGGCCTGGATGTGGCTTGGCAGGCCCACAGGGGCCTGAGGGTACTCAGTGTTCTTGCAGGGAATAGGGTGCCCAAGTGAGGCTCCTAGATGTCCTGCAAAGCGTACTGACGTTAAAATAATGCAGAGCAATGGCTACGGCCTCCTGGAAACTGCTGCACGCCTCCGCTTCTGCATGGCAATTCAGGGTCTTACCTCGAGACAACTGCTCACGCTGTGTGTCCCCTTGGCGACACAGCACGGTAGGATGCTGACTTTCTCCTCGAGCAGAGTGACTTCAGGTATGAGGTCCTCGAAGAATCCTAAGCAGAGTGTTTTCTCATGGCAGCTCAGACGGGGGCCATGACGAACACTTCCATGGCACATCGCACTGGCTAGAAATGTGGTCCTGAGGCTGTTCCAGTGCTCTGGAAATGTAGCTCTCCTTAAGGAACGAGCAGTGTGTTCTCCATCACTAGGCATACACAGACGGCCTCCGAGGGACCGACCTTTGGGCCTCGATGTTGCTCAGCAGGCCCACAGGGGTCTGGAGGTACTCACTGATCTTGGAGGGAAATTGATGCACACCCGAGGGGCCTACGAGTCCTCAAAAGGGTACTTCCTTTAAAATAAAGCAGAACAGGGGCTTCCCTGGTGGCGCAGTGGTTGAGAATCTGCTTGCCAATGCAGGGGACACGGGTTCGAGCCCTGGTCTGGGAGGATCCCACATGCCGCGGAGCAACTGGGCCCGTGAGCCACAACTACTGAGCATGCGCCTCTGGAGCCTGTGCTCCGTGACAAGAGGCCGCGATAGTGAGAGGCCTACGCGCCATGATCAAGAGTGGCCCCCACTTACCGCAACTGGAGAGAGCCCTAGCACAGAAACGAAGACCCAACATAGCAATCAATCAATCAATAAACAAATCTTGAAAAAACAATAAAGAATAAAATAAGTAAAATAAAATAAAGCAGAACAGCGACTAAGACCTCATGGAAAGAGCTGCATGCCTCCCTTTCTGCGCGGCTACTCAGGGACTTACCTCGAGGCCAGTACTCACGTTGAGTTTCCCTTTAGCTCCAGAGCGTGGCAGGATGAGCTCCACCCCGGCCATCGAAGCACCCGTCTTACCTGGAGAAAACTCATTTTCTTCCCAGAGCCATGCCTACAGTGGCTAGTGGCCTGTCAACAGCAGTCAATTTCAAGTAGCTTCAAGGCAGCATGAATGGAGCTTTCAAAATGGGAAAGCAAGGCTAGTTCCATCTGGCCCCCATTTCCACGGGCACATGCACCATACATCCCTGTGCTTTCTAACAAGTCCAAACAGACACAGGTTACCCAGTGGTTCCTTCCCTGAATCAACTCCTCGAAGCAGGCTGTTCTGCAAATAGCGAACTGCCTCAACCAAGGAAAGCCCCAGCTAAGCCTCCGGGCCCGTGGCTCTTCAAAAGCCTGCAGTGTTACACGAGGAACTGGCCTTTAGTTGCAGTCGGAACGCAAGCCGACATTCTCCTGGAGGCAGGGTGACTTCAGGCAGGGGGTCCCAGATGGAATGCGAAGCCGAGGCTTATTCTCAGTGCAGCTCAGACTAGGGCAATGAGTCAGACTTGCACGGAATGTTGGACCTGCTAGAAAGGTGTTCGTCGACCTGTGGGAGTGTTGAGGAAATCAAGCTGTCCCAAGAAAGAGTGCAGTCTGTTGCCCTACACTCGGCAAACACAGAGTGGCTCCGAAGGGCTACGGGCCTGGATGTGGCTTGGCAGGCCCACGGGGGCCTGAGGGTACTCAGTGTTCTTGCAGGGAATAGGGTGCCCAAGCGAGTCTCCTTGATGTCCTGCAAAGCGTACTGACGTTAAAATAATGCAGAGCAACGGCTACGGCCTCCTGGAAACTGCTGCACGCCTCCGCTTCTGCATGGCAATTCAGGGCCTTACCTCGAGACAACTGCTCATGCTGAGTGTCCCGTTGGCGACACAGCACGGTAGGATGCTGACTTTCTCCTCGAGCAGAATGACTTCAGGTACGAGGTCCTCGAAGAATCCTAAGCAGAGTGTTTTCTCATGGCAGCTCAGACGGGGGCCATGACGAACACTTCCATGGCACGTCGCACTGGCTAGAAATGTGGTCCTGAGGCTGTTCCAGTGCTCTGGAAATGTAGCTCTCCTTAAGGAACGAGCAGTGTGTTGCCCATCACTCGGCATACACAGACGGCCTCCGAGGGACCGACCTTTGGGCCTCGATGTTGCTCAGCAGGCCCCCAAGGGTCTGGAGGTACTCACTGATCTTGGAGGGAAAATGATGCACACCCGAGGGGCCTACGAGTCCTGAAAAGGGTACTTCCTTTAAAATAAAGCAGAACAGGGGCTTCCCTGGTGGCGCAGTGGTTGAGAATCTGCCTGCCAATGCAGGGGACACGGGTTCGAGCCCTGGTCTGGGAGGATCCCACATGCCGCGGAGCAACTGGGCCCGTGAGCCACAACTACTGAGCATGCGCCTCTGGAGCCTGTGCTCCGCGACAAGAGACGCCGCGATAGTGAGAGGCCTACGCACCGCGATCAAGAGTGGCCCCCACTTACCGCAACTGGAGAGAGCCCTAGCACAGAAACGAAGACCCAACATAGCAATCAATCAATCAATCAATAAATCTTCAAAAAACAATAAAGAATAAAATAAGTAAAATAAAATAAAGCAGAACAGCGACTAAGACCTCATGGAAAGAGCTGCATGCCTCCCTTTCTGCGCGGCTACTCAGGGACTTACCTTAAGGCCAGTACTCACGTTGAGTTTCCCTTCAGCTCTAAAGCGTGGCAGGATGAGCTCCACCCCGGCCATCGAAGCACCCGGCTCACCTGGAGAAAGCTCATTTTCTTCCCAGAGCCATGCCTACAGTGGCTAGTGGCCTGTCAACAGCAGTCAATTTCAAGTAGCTTCAAGGCAGCATGAATGGAGCTTTCAAAATGGGAAAGCAAGGCTACTTCCATCTGGCCCCCATTTCCACGGGCACACGCAGCATACATCCCTGTGCTTTCTAACAAGTGCAAACAGACACAGGTTACCCAGTGGTTACTTCCCTGAATCAACTCCTCGAAGCAGGCTATTCTGCAAATAGCGAACTGCCTCAAGCAAGGAACGACCCAGCTTATCCTCTGGGCCCGTGGCTCTTCAAAAGCCTGCAGTGTTACACGAGGAACTGGCCTTTAGTTGCAGTCGGAACGCAAACCGACATTCTCCTGGAGGCAGGGTGACTTCAGGCAGGGGGTCCCAAATGGAAAGCGAAGCCGAGGCTTATTCTCAGTGCAGCTCACACTAGGGCAATGAGTCAGACTTGCACGGAATGTTGGACCTGCTAGAAAGGTGTTCGTCGACCTGTGGGAGTGTTGAGGAAATCAAGCTGTCCCAAGAAAGAGTGCAGTCTGTTGCCCTACACTCGGCAAACACAGAGTGGCTCCAAAGGGCTACGGGCCTGGATGTGGCTTGGCAGGCCCACGGGGGCCTGAGGGTACTCAGTGTTCTTGCAGGGAATAGGGTGCCCAAGCGAGTCTCCTTGATGTCCTGCAAAGCGTACTGACGTTAAAATAATGCAGAGAAACGGCTACGGCCTCCTGGAAACTGCTGCACGCCTCCGCTTCTGCATGGCAATTCAGGGCCTTACCTCGAGACAACTGCTCACGCTGAGTGTCCCGTTGGCGACACAGCACGGTAGGATGCTGACTTTCTCCTCGAGCAGAATGACTTCAGGTACGAGGTCCTCGAAGAATCCTAAGCAGAGTGTTTTCTCATGGCAGCTCAGACGGGGGCCATGACGAACACTTCCATGGCACGTCGCAGTGGCTAGAAATGTGGTCCTGAGGCTGTTCCAGTGCTCTGGAAATGTAGCTCTCCTTAAGGAACGAGCAGTGTGTTGCCCATCACTCGGCATACACAGACGGCCTCCGAGGGACCGACCTTTGGGCCTCGATGTTGCTCAGCAGGCCCACAGGGGTCTGGAGGTACTCACTGATCTTGGAGGGAAATTGATGCACACCCGAGGGGCCTACGAGTCCTCAAAAGGGTACTTCCTTTAAAATAAAGCAGAACAGGGGCTTCCCTGGTGGCGCAGTGGTTGAGAATCTGCCTGCCAATGCAGGGGACACGGGTTCGAGCCCTGGTCTGGGAGGATCCCACATGCCGCGGAGCAACTGGGCCCGTGAGCCACAACTACTGAGCATGCGCCTCTGGAGCCTGTGCTCCGCGACAAGAGACGCCGCGATAGTGAGAGGCCTACGCACCGCGATCAAGAGTGGCCCCCACTTACCGCAACTGGAGAGAGCTCTAGCACAGAAACGAAGACCCAACATAGCAATCAATCAATCAATCAATAAATCTTCAAAAAACAATAAAGAATAAAATAAGTAAAATAAAATAAAGCAGAACAGCGACTAAGACCTCATGGAAAGAGCTGCATGCCTCCCTTTCTGCGCGGCTACTCAGGGACTTACCTCGAGGCCAGTACTCACGTTGAGTTTCCCTTTAGCTCCAGAGCGTGGCAGGATGAGCTCCACCCCGGCCATCGAAGCACCCGGCTTACCTGGAGAAAACTCATTTTCTTCCCAGAGCCATGCCTACAGTGGCTAGTGGCCTGTCAACAGCAGTCAATTTCAAGTAGCTTCAAGGCAGCATGAATGGAGCTTTCAAAATGGGAAAGCAAGGCTACTTCCATCTGGCCCCCATTTCCACGGGCACACGCAGCATACATCCCTGTGCTTTCTAACAAGTCCAAACAGACACAGGTTACCCAGTGGTGACTTCCCTGAATCAACTCCTCGAAGCAGGGTGTTCTGCAAATAGCGAACTGCCTCAAGCAAGGAACGCCCCAGCTAAGCCTCCGGGCCCGTGGCTCTTCAAAAGCCTGCAGTGTTACACGAGGAACTGGCCTTTAGTTGCAGTCGGAACGCAAGCCGACATTCTCCTGGAGGCAGGGTGACTTCAGGCAGGGGGTCCCAGATGGAATGCGAAGCCGAGGCTTATTCTCAGTGCAGCTCAGACTAGGGCAATGAGTCAGACTTGCACGGAATGTTGGACCTGCTAGAAAGGTGTTTGTCGACCTATGGGAGTGTTGAGGAAATCAAGCTGTCCCAAGAAAGAGTGCAGTCTGTTGCCCTACACTCGGCAAACACAGAGTGGCTCCAAAGGGCTACGGGCCTGGATGTGGCTTGGCAGGCCCACAGGGGCCTGAGGGTACTCAGTGTTCTTGCAGGGAATAGGGTGCCCAAGTGAGGCTCCTAGATGTCCTGCAAAGCGTACTGACGTTAAAATAATGCAGAGCAATGGCTACGGCCTCCTGGAAACTGCTGCACGCCTCCGCTTCTGCATGGCAATTCAGGGTCTTACCTCGAGACAACTGCTCACGCTGTGTGTCCCCTTGGCGACACAGCACGGTAGGATGCTGACTTTCTCCTCGAGCAGAGTGACTTCAGGTATGAGGTCCTCGAAGAATCCTAAGCAGAGTGTTTTCTCCTGGCAGCTCAGACGGGGGCCATGACGAACACTTCCATGGCACATCGCACTGGCTAGAAATGTGGTCCTGAGGCTGTTCCAGTGCTCTGGAAATGTAGCTCTCCTTAAGGAACGAGCAGTGTGTTCTCCATCACTAGGCATACACAGACGGCCTCCGAGGGACCGACCTTTGGGCCTCGATGTTGCTCAGCAGGCCCACAGGGGTCTGGAGGTACTCACTGATCTTGGAGGGAAATTGATGCACACCCGAGGGGCCTACGAGTCCTCAAAAGGGTACTTCCTTTAAAATAAAGCAGAACAGGGGCTTCCCTGGTGGCGCAGTGGTTGAGAATCTGCTTGCCAATGCAGGGGACACGGGTTCGAGCCCTGGTCTGGGAGGATCCCACATGCCGCGGAGCAACTGGGCCCGTGAGCCACAACTACTGAGCATGCGCCTCTGGAGCCTGTGCTCCGTGACAAGAGGCCGCGATAGTGAGAGGCCTACGCGCCATGATCAAGAGTGGCCCCCACTTACCGCAACTGGAGAGAGCCCTAGCACAGAAACGAAGACCCAACATAGCAATCAATCAATCAATAAACAAATCTTGAAAAAACAATAAAGAATAAAATAAGTAAAATAAAATAAAGCAGAACAGCGACTAAGACCTCATGGAAAGAGCTGCATGCCTCCCTTTCTGCGCGGCTACTCAGGGACTTACCTCGAGGCCAGTACTCACGTTGAGTTTCCCTTTAGCTCCAGAGCGTGGCAGGATGAGCTCCACCCCGGCCATCGAAGCACCCGTCTTACCTGGAGAAAACTCATTTTCTTCCCAGAGCCATGCCTACAGTGGCTAGTGGCCTGTCAACAGCAGTCAATTTCAAGTAGCTTCAAGGCAGCATGAATGGAGCTTTCAAAATGGGAAAGCAAGGCTAGTTCCATCTGGCCCCCATTTCCACGGGCACATGCACCATACATCCCTGTGCTTTCTAACAAGTCCAAACAGACACAGGTTACCCAGTGGTTCCTTCCCTGAATCAACTCCTCGAAGCAGGCTGTTCTGCAAATAGCGAACTGCCTCAACCAAGGAAAGCCCCAGCTAAGCCTCCGGGCCCGTGGCTCTTCAAAAGCCTGCAGTGTTACACGAGGAACTGGCCTTTAGTTGCAGTCGGAACGCAAGCCGACATTCTCCTGGAGGCAGGGTGACTTCAGGCAGGGGGTCCCAGATGGAATGCGAAGCCGAGGCTTATTCTCAGTGCAGCTCAGACTAGGGCAATGAGTCAGACTTGCACGGAATGTTGGACCTGCTAGAAAGGTGTTCGTCGACCTGTGGGAGTGTTGAGGAAATCAAGCTGTCCCAAGAAAGAGTGCAGTCTGTTGCCCTACACTCGGCAAACACAGAGTGGCTCCGAAGGGCTACGGGCCTGGATGTGGCTTGGCAGGCCCACGGGGGCCTGAGGGTACTCAGTGTTCTTGCAGGGAATAGGGTGCCCAAGCGAGTCTCCTTGATGTCCTGCAAAGCGTACTGACGTTAAAATAATGCAGAGCAACGGCTACGGCCTCCTGGAAACTGCTGCACGCCTCCGCTTCTGCATGGCAATTCAGGGCCTTACCTCGAGACAACTGCTCATGCTGAGTGTCCCGTTGGCGACACAGCACGGTAGGATGCTGACTTTCTCCTCGAGCAGAATGACTTCAGGTACGAGGTCCTCGAAGAATCCTAAGCAGAGTGTTTTCTCATGGCAGCTCAGACGGGGGCCATGACGAACACTTCCATGGCACGTCGCACTGGCTAGAAATGTGGTCCTGAGGCTGTTCCAGTGCTCTGGAAATGTAGCTCTCCTTAAGGAACGAGCAGTGTGTTGCCCATCACTCGGCATACACAGACGGCCTCCGAGGGACCGACCTTTGGGCCTCGATGTTGCTCAGCAGGCCCCCAAGGGTCTGGAGGTACTCACTGATCTTGGAGGGAAAATGATGCACACCCGAGGGGCCTACGAGTCCTGAAAAGGGTACTTCCTTTAAAATAAAGCAGAACAGGGGCTTCCCTGGTGGCGCAGTGGTTGAGAATCTGCCTGCCAATGCAGGGGACACGGGTTCGAGCCCTGGTCTGGGAGGATCCCACATGCCGCGGAGCAACTGGGCCCGTGAGCCACAACTACTGAGCATGCGCCTCTGGAGCCTGTGCTCCGCGACAAGAGACGCCGCGATAGTGAGAGGCCTACGCACCGCGATCAAGAGTGGCCCCCACTTACCGCAACTGGAGAGAGCCCTAGCACAGAAACGAAGACCCAACATAGCAATCAATCAATCAATCAATAAATCTTCAAAAAACAATAAAGAATAAAATAAGTAAAATAAAATAAAGCAGAACAGCGACTAAGACCTCATGGAAAGAGCTGCATGCCTCCCTTTCTGCGCGGCTACTCAGGGACTTACCTTAAGGCCAGTACTCACGTTGAGTTTACCTTCAGCTCTAAAGCGTGGCAGGATGAGCTCCACCCCGGCCATCGAAGCACCCGGCTCACCTGGAGAAAGCTCATTTTCTTCCCAGAGCCATGCCTACAGTGGCTAGTGGCCTGTCAACAGCAGTCAATTTCAAGTAGCTTCAAGGCAGCATGAATGGAGCTTTCAAAATGGGAAAGCAAGGCTACTTCCATCTGGCCCCCATTTCCACGGGCACACGCAGCATACATCCCTGTGCTTTCTAACAAGTGCAAACAGACACAGGTTACCCAGTGGTTACTTCCCTGAATCAACTCCTCGAAGCAGGCTATTCTGCAAATAGCGAACTGCCTCAAGCAAGGAACGACCCAGCTTATCCTCTGGGCCCGTGGCTCTTCAAAAGCCTGCAGTGTTACACGAGGAACTGGCCTTTAGTTGCAGTCGGAACGCAAACCGACATTCTCCTGGAGGCAGGGTGACTTCAGGCAGGGGGTCCCAAATGGAAAGCGAAGCCGAGGCTTATTCTCAGTGCAGCTCAGACTAGGGCAATGAGTCAGACTTGCACGGAATGTTGGACCTGCTAGAAAGGTGTTCGTCGACCTGTGGGAGTGTTGAGGAAATCAAGCTGTCCCAAGAAAGAGTGCAGTCTGTTGCCCTACACTCGGCAAACACAGAGTGGCTCCGAAGGGCTACGGGCCTGGATGTGGCTTGGCAGGCCCACAGGGGCCTGAGGGTACTCAGTGTTCTTGCAGGGAATAGGGTGCCCAAGCGAGGCTCCTAGATGTCCTGCAAAGCGTACTGACGTTAAAATAATGCAGAGCAATGGCTACGCCCTCCTGGAAACTGCTGCACGCCTCCGCTTCTGCATGGCAATTCAGGGTCTTACCTCGAGACAACTGCTCACGCTGTGTGTCCCCTTGGCGACACAGCACGGTAGGATGCTGACTTTCTCCTCGAGCAGAGTGACTTCAGGTATGAGGTCCTCGAAGAATCCTAAGCAGAGTGTTTTCTCCTGGCAGCTCAGACGGGGGCCATGACGAACACTTCCATGGCACGTCGCACTGGCTAGAAATGTGGTCCTGAGGCTGTTCCAGTGCTCTGGAAATGTAGCTCTCCTTAAGGAACGAGCAGTGTGTTGTCCATCACTAGGCATTCACAGACGGCCTCCGAGGGACCGACCTTTGGGCCTCGATGTTGCTCAGCAGGCCCACAGGGGTCTGGAGGTACTCACTGATCTTGGAGGGAAATTGATGCACACCCGAGGGGCCTACGAGTCCTGAAAAGGGTACTTCCTTTAAAATAAAGCAGAACAGGGGCTTCCCTGGTGGCGCAGTGGTTGAGAATCTGCCTGCCAATGCAGGGGACACGGGTTCGAGCCCTGGTCTGGGAGGATCCCACATGCCGCGGAGCAACTGGGCCTGTGAGCCACAACTACTGAGCATGCGCCTCTGGAGCCTGTGCTCCGTGACAAGAGGCCGCAATAGTGAGAGGCCTACGCGCCGTGATCAAGAGTGGCCCCCACTTACCGCAACTGGAGAGAGCCCTAGCACAGAAACGAAGACCCAACATAGCAATCAATCAATCAATAAACAAATCTTGAAAAAACAATAAAGAATAAAATAAGTAAAATAAAATAAAGCAGAACAGCGACTAAGACCTCATGGAAAGAGCTGCATGCCTCCCTTTCTGCGCGGCTACTCAGGGACTTACCTCGAGGCCAGTACTCACGTTGAGTTTCCCTTTAGCTCCAGAGCGTGGCAGGATGAGCTCCACCCCGGCCATCGAAGGAGCCGGCTTACCTGGAGAAAACTCATTTTCTTCCCAGAGCCATGCCTACAGTGGCTAGTGGCCTGTCAACAGCAGTCAATTTCAAGTAGCTTCAAGGCAGCATGAATGGAGCTTTCAAAATGGGAAAGCAAGGCTACTTCCATCTGGCCCCCATTTCCACGGGCACACGCAGCATACATCCCTGTGCTTTCTAACAAGTCCAAACAGACACAGGTTACCCAGTGGTGACTTCCCTGAATCAACTCCTCGAAGCAGAGTGTTCTGCAAATAGCGAACTGCCTCAAGCAAGGAACGCCCCAGCTAAGCCTCCGGGCCCGTGGCTCTTCAAAAGCCTGCAGTGTTACACGAGGAACTGGCCTTTAGTTGCAGTCGGAACGCAAGCCGACATTCTCCTGGAGGCAGGGTGACTTCAGGCAGGGGGTCCCAGATGGAATGCAAAGCCGAGGCTTATTCTCAGTGCAGCTCAGACTAGGGCAATGAGTCAGACTTGCACGGAATGTTGGACCTGCTAGAAAGGTGTTTGTCGACCTATGGGAGTGTTGAGGAAATCAAGCTGTCCCAAGAAAGAGTGCAGTCTGTTGCCCTACACTCGGCAAACACAGAGTGGCTCCAAAGGGCTACGGGCCTGGATGTGGCTTGGCAGGCCCACGGGGGCCTGAGGGTACTCAGTGTTCTTGCAGGGAATAGGGTGCCCAAGCGAGTCTCCTTGATGTCCTGCAAAGCGTACTGACGTTAAAATAATGCAGAGAAACGGCTACGGCCTCCTGGAAACTGCTGCACGCCTCCGCTTCTGCATGGCAATTCAGGGCCTTACCTCGACACAACTGCTCACGCTGAGTGTCCCGTTGGCGACACAGCACGGTAGGATGCTGACTTTCTCCTCGAGCAGAATGACTTCAGGTACGAGGTCCTCGAAGAATCCTAAGCAGAGTGTTTTCTCATAGCAGCTCAGACGGGGGCCATGACGAACACTTCCATGGCACGTCGCAGTGGCTAGAAATGTGGTCCTGAGGCTGTTCCAGTGCTCTGGAAATGTAGCTCTCCTTAAGGAACGAGCAGTGTGTTGCCCATCACTCGGCATACACAGACGGCCTCCGAGGGACCGACCTTTGGGCCTCGATGTTGCTCAGCAGGCCCACAGGGGTCTGGAGGTACTCACTGATCTTGGAGGGAAATTGATGCACACCCGAGGGGCCTACGAGTCCTGAAAAGGGTACTTCCTTTAAAATAAAGCAGAACAGGGGCTTCCCTGGTGGCGCAGTGGTTGAGAATCTGCCTGCCAATGCAGGGGACACGGGTTCGAGCCCTGGTCTGGGAGGATCCCACATGCCGCGGAGCAACTGGGCCCGTGAGCCACAACTACTGAGCATGCGCCTCTGGAGCCTGTGCTCCGCGACAAGAGAGGCCGCGATAGTGAGAGGCCTACGCACCGCGATCAAGAGTGGCCCCCACTTACCGCAACTGGAGAGAGCCCTAGCACAGAAACGAAGACCCAACATACCAATCAATCAATCAATAAATAAATCTTCAAAAAACAATAAAGAATAAAATAAGTAAAATAAAATAAAGCAGAACAGCGACTAAGACCTCATGGAAAGAGCTGCATGCCTCCCTTTCTGCGCGGCTACTCAGGGACTTACCTCGAGGCCAGTACTCACGTTGAGTTTCCCTTTAGCTCCAGAGCGTGGCAGGATGAGCTCCACCCCGGCCATCGAAGCACCCGGCTTACCTGGAGAAAACTCATTTTCTTCCCAGAGCCATGCCTACAGTGGCTAGTGGCCTGTCAACAGCAGTCAATTTCAAGTAGCTTCAAGGCAGCATGAATGGAGCTTTCAAAATGGGAAAGCAAGGCTACTTCCATCTGGCCCCCATTTCCACGGGCACACGCAGCATACATCCCTGTGCTTTCTAACAAGTCCAAACAGACACAGGTTACCCAGTGGTGACTTCCCTGAATCAACTCCTCGAAGCAGGGTGTTCTGCAAATAGCGAACTGCCTCAAGCAAGGAACGCCCCAGCTAAGCCTCCGGGCCTGTGGCTCTTCAAAAGCCTGCAGTGTTACACGAGGAACTGGCCTTTAGTTGCAGTCGGAACGCAAGCCGACATTCTCCTGGAGGCAGGGTGACTTCAGGCAGGGGGTCCCAGATGGAATGCGAAGCCGAGGCTTATTCTCAGTGCAGCTCAGACTAGGGCAATGAGTCAGACTTGCACGGAATGTTGGACCTGCTAGAAAGGTGTTCGTCGACCTGTGGGAGTGTTGAGGAAATCAAGCTGTCCTAAGAAAGAGTGCAGTCTGTTGCCCTACACTCGGCATACACAGAGTGGCTCCGAAGGGCTACGGGCCTGGATGTGGCTTGGCAGGCCCACGGGGGCCTGAGGGTACTCAGTGTTCTTGCAGCGAATACGGTGCCCAAGCGAGGCTCCTAGATGTCCTGCAAAGCGTACTGACGTTAAAATAATGCAGAGAAACGGTTACGGCCTCTGGAAACTGCTGCATGCCTCCGCTTCTGCATGGCAATTCAGGGTCTTACCTCGAGACAACTGCTCACGCTGAGTGTCCCCTTGGCGACACAGCACGGTAGGATGCTGACTTTCTCCTCGAGCAGAGTGACTTCAGGTATGAGGTCCTCGAAGAATCCTAAGCAGAGTGTTTTCTCATGGCAGCTCAGACGGGGGCCATGAGGAACACTTCCATGGCACGTCGCAGTGGCTAGAAATGTGGTCCTGAGGCTGTTCCAGTGCTCTAGAAATGTAGCTCTCCTTAAGGAACGAGCAGTGTGTTGCCCATCACTCGGCATACACAGACGGCCTCCGAGGGACCGACCTTTGGGCCTCGATGTTGCTCAGCAGGCCCACAGGGGTCTGGAGGTACTCACTGATCTTGGAGGGAAATTGATGCACACCCGAGGGGCCTACGAGTCCTGAAAAGGGTACTTCCTTTAAAATAAAGCAGAACAGGGGCTTCCCTGGTGGCGCAGTGGTTGAGAATCTGCCTGCCAATGCAGGGGACACGGGTTCGAGCCCTGGTCTGGGAGGATCCCACATGCCGCGGAGCAACTGGGCCCGTGAGCCACAACTACTGAGCATGCGCCTCTGGAGCCTGTGCTCCGTGACAAGAGGCCGCGATAGTGAGAGGCCTACGCGCCGCGATCAAGAGTGGCCCCCACTTACCGCAACTGGAGAGAGCCCTAGCACAGAAACGAAGACCCAACATAGCAATCAATCAATCAATAAACAAATCTTGAAAAACCAATAAAGAATAAAATAAGTAAAATAAAATAAAGCAGAACAGCGACTAAGACCTCATGGAAAGAGCTGCATGCCTCCCTTTCTGCGCGGCTACTCAGGGACTTACCTCGAGGCCAGTACTCACGTTGAGTTTCCCTTTAGCTCCAGAGCGTGGCAGGATGAGCTCCACCCCGGCCATCGAAGCAGCCGGCTCACCTGGAGAAAGCTCATTTTCTTCCCAGAGCCATGCCTACAGTGGCTAGTGGCCTGTCAACAGCAGTCAATTTCAAGTAGCTTCAAGGCAGCATGAATGGAGCTTTCAAAATGGGAAAGCAAGGCTACTTCCATGTGGCCCCCATTTCCACGGGCACACGCAGCATACATCCCTGTGCTTTCTAACAAGTCCAAACAGACACAGGTTACCCAGTGGTGACTTCCCTGAATCAACTCCTCGAAGCAGGGTGTTCTGCAAATAGCGAACTGCCTCAACCAAGGAACGCCCCAGCTAAGCCTCCGGGCCCATGGCTCTTCAAAAGCCTGCAGTGTTACACGAGGAACTGGCCTTTAGTTGCAGTCGGAACGCAAGCCGACATTCTCCTGGAGGCAGGGTGACTTCAGGCAGGGGGTCCCAGATGGAATGCGAAGCCGAGGCTTATTCTCAGTGCAGCTCAGACTAGGGCAATGAGTCAGACTTGCACGGAATGTTGGACCTGCTAGAAAGGTGTTCGTCGACCTGTGGGAGTGTTGAGGAAATCAAGCTGTCCCAAGAAAGAGTGCAGTCTGTTGCCCTACACTCGGCAAACACAGAGTGGCTCCGAAGGGCTACGGGCCTGGATGTGGCTTGGCAGGCCCACGGGGGCCTGAGGGTACTCAGTGTTCTTGCAGCGAATACGGTGCCCAAGCGAGGCTCCTAGATGTCCTGCAAAGCGTACTGACGTTAAAATAATGCAGAGAAACGGTTACGGCCTCCTGGAAACTGCTGCATGCCTCCGCTTCTGCATGGCAATTCAGGGTCTTACCTCGAGACAACTGCTCACGCTGAGTGTCCCCTTGGCGACACAGCACGGTAGGATGCTGACTTTCTCCTCGAGCAGAGTGACTTCAGGTATGAGGTCCTCGAAGAATCCTAAGCAGAGTGTTTTCTCATGGCAGCTCAGACGGGGGCCATGACGAACACTTCCATGGCACGTCGCACTGGCTAGAAATGTGGTCCTGAGGCTGTTCCAGTGCTCTAGAAATGTAGCTCTCCTTAAGGAACGAGCAGTGTGTTGCCCATCACTCGGCATACACAGACGGCCTCCGAGGGACCGACCTTTGGGCCTCGATGTTGCTCAGCAGGCCCACAGGGGTCTGGAGGTACTCACTGATCTTGGAGGGAAATTGATGCACACCCGAGGGGCCTACGAGTCCTGAAAAGGGTACTTCCTTTAAAATAAAGCAGAACAGGGGCTTCCCTGGTGGCGCAGTGGTTGAGAATCTGCCTGCCAATGCAGGGGACACGGGTTCGAGCCCTGGTCTGGGAGGATCCCACATGCCGCGGAGCAACTGGGCCCGTGAGCCACAACTACTGAGCATGCGCCTCTGGAGCCTGTGCTCCGTGACAAGAGGCCGCAATAGTGAGAGGCCTACACGCCGTGATCAAGAGTGGCCCCCACTTACCGCAACTGGAGAGAGCCCTAGCACAGAAACGAAGACCCAACATAGCAATCAATCAATCAATAAACAAATCTTGAAAAAACAATAAAGAATAAAATAAGTAAAATAAAATAAAGCAGAACAGCGACTAAGACCTCATGGAAAGAGCTGCATGCCTCCCTTTCTGCGCGGCTACTCAGGGACTTACCTCGAGGCCAGTACTCACGTTGAGTTTCCCTTTAGCTCCAGAGCGTGGCAGGATGAGCTCCACCCCGGCCATCGAAGGAGCCGGCTTACCTGGAGAAAACTCATTTTCTTCCCAGAGCCATGCCTACAGTGGCTAGTGGCCTGTCAACAGCAGTCAATTTCAAGTAGCTTCAAGGCAGCATGAATGGAGCTTTCAAAATGGGAAAGCAAGGCTACTTCCATCTGGCCCCCATTTCCACGGGCACACGCAGCATACATCCCTGTGCTTTCTAACAAGTCCAAACAGACACAGGTTACCCAGTGGTGACTTCCCTGAATCAACTCCTCGAAGCAGAGTGTTCTGCAAATAGCGAACTGCCTCAAGCAAGGAACGCCCCAGCTAAGCCTCCGGGCCCGTGGCTCTTCAAAAGCCTGCAGTGTTACACGAGGAACTGGCCTTTAGTTGCAGTCGGAACGCAAGCCGACATTCTCCTGGAGGCAGGGTGACTTCAGGCAGGGGGTCCCAGATGGAATGCGAAGCCGAGGCTTATTCTCAGTGCAGCTCAGACTAGGGCAATGAGTCAGACTTGCACGGAATGTTGGACCTGCTAGAAAGGTGTTTGTCGACCTATGGGAGTGTTGAGGAAATCAAGCTGTCCCAAGAAAGAGTGCAGTCTGTTGCCCTACACTCGGCAAACACAGAGTGGCTCCAAAGGGCTACGGGCCTGGATGTGGCTTGGCAGGCCCACGGGGGCCTGAGGGTACTCAGTGTTCTTGCAGGGAATAGGGTGCCCAAGCGAGTCTCCTTGATGTCCTGCAAAGCTTACTGACGTTAAAATAATGCAGAGAAACGGCTACGGCCTCCTGGAAACTGCTGCACGCCTCCGCTTCTGCATGGCAATTCAGGGCCTTACCTCGACACAACTGCTCACGCTGAGTGTCCCGTTGGCGACACAGCACGGTAGGATGCTGACTTTCTCCTCGAGCAGAATGACTTCAGGTACGAGGTCCTCGAAGAATCCTAAGCAGAGTGTTTTCTCATGGCAGCTCAGACGGGGGCCATGACGAACACTTCCATGGCACGTCGCACTGGCTAGAAATGTGGTCCTGAGGCTGTTCCAGTGCTCTGGAAATGTAGCTCTCCTTAAGGAACGAGCAGTGTGTTGCCCATCACTCGGCATACACAGACGGCCTCCGAGGGACCGACCTTTGGGCCTCGATGTTGCTCAGCAGGCCCACAGGGTTCTGGAGGTACTCACTGATCTTGGAGGGAAATTGATGCACACCCGAGGGGCCTACGAGTCCTGAAAAGGGTACTTCCTTTAAAATAAAGCAGAACAGGGGCTTCCCTGGTGGCGCAGTGGTTGAGAATCTGCCTGCCAATGCAGGGGACACGGGTTCGAGCCCTGGTCTGGGAGGATCCCACATGCCCCGGAGCAACTGGGCCCGTGAGCCACAACTACTGAGCATGCGCCTCTGGAGCCTGTGCTCCGCGACAAGAGAGGCCGCGATAGTGAGAGGCCTACGCACCGCGATCAAGAGTGGCCCCCACTTACCGCAACTGGAGAGAGCCCTAGCACAGAAGCGAAGACCCAACATACCAATCAATCAATCAATAAATAAATCTTCAAAAAACAATAAAGAATAAAATAAGTAAAATAAAATAAAGCAGAACAGCGACTAAGACCTCATGGAAAGAGCTGCATGCCTCCCTTTCTGCGCGGCTACTCAGGGACTTACCTCGAGGCCAGTACTCACGTTGAGTTTCCCTTTAGCTCCAGAGCGTGGCAGGATGAGCTCCACCCCGGCCATCGAAGCACCCGGCTTACCTGGAGAAAACTCATTTTCTTCCCAGAGCCATGCCTACAGTGGCTAGTGGCCTGTCAACAGCAGTCAATTTCAAGTAGCTTCAAGGCAGCATGAATGGAGCTTTCAAAATGGGAAAGCAAGGCTACTTCCATCTGGCCCCCATTTCCACGGGCACACGCAGCATACATCCCTGTGCTTTCTAACAAGTCCAAACAGACACAGGTTACCCAGTGGTGACTTCCCTGAATCAACTCCTCGAAGCAGGGTGTTCTGCAAATAGCGAACTGCCTCAAGCAAGGAACGCCCCAGCTAAGCCTCCGGGCCCGTGGCTCTTCAAAAGCCTGCAGTGTTACACGAGGAACTGGCCTTTAGTTGCAGTCGGAACGCAAGCCGACATTCTCCTGGAGGCAGGGTGACTTCAGGCAGGGGGTCCCAGATGGAATGCGAAGCCGAGGCTTATTCTCAGTGCAGCTCAGACTAGGGCAATGAGTCAGACTTGCACGGAATGTTGGACCTGCTAGAAAGGTGTTTGTCGACCTATGGGAGTGTTGAGGAAATCAAGCTGTCCCAAGAAAGAGTGCAGTCTGTTGCCCTACACTCGGCAAACACAGAGTGGCTCCAAAGGGCTACGGGCCTGGATGTGGCTTGGCAGGCCCACAGGGGCCTGAGGGTACTCAGTGTTCTTGCAGGGAATAGGGTGCCCAAGTGAGGCTCCTAGATGTCCTGCAAAGCGTACTGACGTTAAAATAATGCAGAGCAATGGCTACGGCCTCCTGGAAACTGCTGCACGCCTCCGCTTCTGCATGGCAATTCAGGGTCTTACCTCGAGACAACTGCTCACGCTGTGTGTCCCCTTGGCGACACAGCACGGTAGGATGCTGACTTTCTCCTCGAGCAGAGTGACTTCAGGTATGAGGTCCTCGAAGAATCCTAAGCAGAGTGTTTTCTCATGGCAGCTCAGACGGGGGCCATGACGAACACTTCCATGGCACATCGCACTGGCTAGAAATGTGGTCCTGAGGCTGTTCCAGTGCTCTGGAAATGTAGCTCTCCTTAAGGAACGAGCAGTGTGTTCTCCATCACTAGGCATACACAGACGGCCTCCGAGGGACCGACCTTTGGGCCTCGATGTTGCTCAGCAGGCCCACAGGGGTCTGGAGGTACTCACTGATCTTGGAGGGAAATTGATGCACACCCGAGGGGCCTACGAGTCCTCAAAAGGGTACTTCCTTTAAAATAAAGCAGAACAGGGGCTTCCCTGGTGGCGCAGTGGTTGAGAATCTGCTTGCCAATGCAGGGGACACGGGTTCGAGCCCTGGTCTGGGAGGATCCCACATGCCGCGGAGCAACTGGGCCCGTGAGCCACAACTACTGAGCATGCGCCTCTGGAGCCTGTGCTCCGTGACAAGAGGCCGCGATAGTGAGAGGCCTACGCGCCATGATCAAGAGTGGCCCCCACTTACCGCAACTGGAGAGAGCCCTAGCACAGAAACGAAGACCCAACATAGCAATCAATCAATCAATAAACAAATCTTGAAAAAACAATAAAGAATAAAATAAGTAAAATAAAATAAAGCAGAACAGCGACTAAGACCTCATGGAAAGAGCTGCATGCCTCCCTTTCTGCGCGGCTACTCAGGGACTTACCTCGAGGCCAGTACTCACGTTGAGTTTCCCTTTAGCTCCAGAGCGTGGCAGGATGAGCTCCACCCCGGCCATCGAAGCACCCGTCTTACCTGGAGAAAACTCTTTTTCTTCCCAGAGCCATGCCTACAGTGGCTAGTGGCCTGTCAACAGCAGTCAATTTCAAGTAGCTTCAAGGCAGCATGAATGGAGCTTTCAAAATGGGAAAGCAAGGCTAGTTCCATCTGGCCCCCATTTCCACGGGCACATGCACCATACATCCCTGTGCTTTCTAACAAGTCCAAACAGACACAGGTTACCCAGTGGTTCCTTCCCTGAATCAACTCCTCGAAGCAGGCTGTTCTGCAAATAGCGAACTGCCTCAACCAAGGAAAGCCCCAGCTAAGCCTCCGGGCCCGTGGCTCTTCAAAAGCCTGCAGTGTTACACGAGGAACTGGCCTTTAGTTGCAGTCGGAACGCAAGCCGACATTCTCCTGGAGGCAGGGTGACTTCAGGCAGGGGGTCCCAGATGGAATGCGAAGCCGAGGCTTATTCTCAGTGCAGCTCAGACTAGGGCAATGAGTCAGACTTGCACGGAATGTTGGACCTGCTAGAAAGGTGTTCGTCGACCTGTGGGAGTGTTGAGGAAATCAAGCTGTCCCAAGAAAGAGTGCAGTCTGTTGCCCTACACTCGGCAAACACAGAGTGGCTCCGAAGGGCTACGGGCCTGGATGTGGCTTGGCAGGCCCACGGGGGCCTGAGGGTACTCAGTGTTCTTGCAGGGAATAGGGTGCCCAAGCGAGTCTCCTTGATGTCCTGCAAAGCGTACTGACGTTAAAATAATGCAGAGCAACGGCTACGGCCTCCTGGAAACTGCTGCACGCCTCCGCTTCTGCATGGCAATTCAGGGCCTTACCTCGAGACAACTGCTCATGCTGAGTGTCCCGTTGGCGACACAGCACGGTAGGATGCTGACTTTCTCCTCGAGCAGAATGACTTCAGGTACGAGGTCCTCGAAGAATCCTAAGCAGAGTGTTTTCTCATGGCAGCTCAGACGGGGGCCATGACGAACACTTCCATGGCACGTCGCACTGGCTAGAAATGTGGTCCTGAGGCTGTTCCAGTGCTCTGGAAATGTAGCTCTCCTTAAGGAACGAGCAGTGTGTTGCCCATCACTCGGCATACACAGACGGCCTCCGAGGGACCGACCTTTGGGCCTCGATGTTGCTCAGCAGGCCCCCAAGTGTCTGGAGGTACTCACTGATCTTGGAGGGAAAATGATGCACACCCGAGGGGCCTACGAGTCCTGAAAAGGGTACTTCCTTTAAAATAAAGCAGAACAGGGGCTTCCCTGGTGGCGCAGTGGTTGAGAATCTGCCTGCCAATGCAGGGGACACGGGTTCGAGCCCTGGTCTGGGAGGATCCCACATGCCGCGGAGCAACTGGGCCCGTGAGCCACAACTACTGAGCATGCGCCTCTGGAGCCTGTGCTCCGCGACAAGAGACGCCGCGATAGTGAGAGGCCTACGCACCGCGATCAAGAGTGGCCCCCACTTACCGCAACTGGAGAGAGCCCTAGCACAGAAACGAAGACCCAACATAGCAATCAATCAATCAATCAATAAATCTTCAAAAAACAATAAAGAATAAAATAAGTAAAATAAAATAAAGCAGAACAGCGACTAAGACCTCATGGAAAGAGCTGCATGCCTCCCTTTCTGCGCGGCTACTCAGGGACTTACCTTAAGGCCAGTACTCACGTTGAGTTTCCCTTCAGCTCTAAAGCGTGGCAGGATGAGCTCCACCCCGGCCATCGAAGCACCCGGCTCACCTGGAGAAAGCTCATTTTCTTCCCAGAGCCATGCCTACAGTGGCTAGTGGCCTGTCAACAGCAGTCAATTTCAAGTAGCTTCAAGGCAGCATGAATGGAGCTTTCAAAATGGGAAAGCAAGGCTACTTCCATCTGGCCCCCATTTCCACGGGCACACGCAGCATACATCCCTGTGCTTTCTAACAAGTGCAAACAGACACAGGTTACCCAGTGGTTACTTCCCTGAATCAACTCCTCGAAGCAGGCTATTCTGCAAATAGCGAACTGCCTCAAGCAAGGAACGACCCAGCTTATCCTCTGGGCCCGTGGCTCTTCAAAAGCCTGCAGTGTTACACGAGGAACTGGCCTTTAGTTGCAGTCGGAACGCAAACCGACATTCTCCTGGAGGCAGGGTGACTTCAGGCAGGGGGTCCCAAATGGAAAGCGAAGCCGAGGCTTATTCTCAGTGCAGCTCAGACTAGGGCAATGAGTCAGACTTGCACGGAATGTTGGACCTGCTAGAAAGGTGTTCGTCGACCTGTGGGAGTGTTGAGGAAATCAAGCTGTCCCAAGAAAGAGTGCAGTCTGTTGCCCTACACTCGGCAAACACAGAGTGGCTCCGAAGGGCTACGGGCCTGGATGTGGCTTGGCAGGCCCACAGGGGCCTGAGGGTACTCAGTGTTCTTGCAGGGAATAGGGTGCCCAAGCGAGGCTCCTAGATGTCCTGCAAAGCGTACTGACGTTAAAATAATGCAGAGCAATGGCTACGGCCTCCTGGAAACTGCTGCACGCCTCCGCTTCTGCATGGCAATTCAGGGTCTTACCTCGAGACAACTGCTCACGCTGTGTGTCCCCTTGGCGACACAGCACGGTAGGATGCTGACTTTCTCCTCGAGCAGAGTGACTTCAGGTATGAGGTCCTCGAAGAATCCTAAGCAGAGTGTTTTCTCCTGGCAGCTCAGACGGGGGCCATGACGAACACTTCCATGGCACGTCGCACTGGCTAGAAATGTGGTCCTGAGGCTGTTCCAGTGCTCTGGAAATGTAGCTCTCCTTAAGGAACGAGCAGTGTGTTGTCCATCACTAGGCATACACAGACGGCCTCCGAGGGACCGACCTTTGGGCCTCGATGTTGCTCAGCAGGCCCACAGGGGTCTGGAGGTACTCACTGATCTTGGAGGGAAATTGATGCACACCCGAGGGGCCTACGAGTCCTGAAAAGGGTACTTCCTTTAAAATAAAGCAGAACAGGGGCTTCCCTGGTGGCGCAGTGGTTGAGAATCTGCCTGCCAATGCAGGGGACACGGGTTCGAGCCCTGGTCTGGGAGGATCCCACATGCCGCGGAGCAACTGGGCCTGTGAGCCACAACTACTGAGCATGCGCCTCTGGAGCCTGTGCTCCGTGACAAGAGGCCGCAATAGTGAGAGGCCTACGCGCCGTGATCAAGAGTGGCCCCCACTTACCGCAACTGGAGAGAGCCCTAGCACAGAAACGAAGACCCAACATAGCAATCAATCAATCAATAAACAAATCTTGAAAAAACAATAAAGAATAAAATAAGTAAAATAAAATAAAGCAGAACAGCGACTAAGACCTCATGGAAAGAGCTGCATGCCTCCCTTTCTGCGCGGCTACTCAGGGACTTACCTCGAGGCCAGTACTCACGTTGAGTTTCCCTTTAGCTCCAGAGCGTGGCAGGATGAGCTCCACCCCGGCCATCGAAGGAGCCGGCTTACCTGGAGAAAACTCATTTTCTTCCCAGAGCCATGCCTACAGTGGCTAGTGGCCTGTCAACAGCAGTCAATTTCAAGTAGCTTCAAGGCAGCATGAATGGAGCTTTCAAAATGGGAAAGCAAGGCTACTTCCATCTGGCCCCCATTTCCACGGGCACACGCAGCATACATCCCTGTGCTTTCTAACAAGTCCAAACAGACACAGGTTACCCAGTGGTGACTTCCCTGAATCAACTCCTCGAAGCAGAGTGTTCTGCAAATAGCGAACTGCCTCAAGCAAGGAACGCCCCAGCTAAGCCTCCGGGCCCGTGGCTCTTCAAAAGCCTGCAGTGTTACACGAGGAACTGGCCTTTAGTTGCAGTCGGAACGCAAGCCGACATTCTCCTGGAGGCAGGGTGACTTCAGGCAGGGGGTCCCAGATGGAATGCGAAGCCGAGGCTTATTCTCAGTGCAGCTCAGACTAGGGCAATGAGTCAGACTTGCACGGAATGTTGGACCTGCTAGAAAGGTGTTTGTCGACCTATGGGAGTGTTGAGGAAATCAAGCTGTCCCAAGAAAGAGTGCAGTCTGTTGCCCTACACTCGGCAAACACAGAGTGGCTCCAAAGGGCTACGGGCCTGGATGTGGCTTGGCAGGCCCACGGGGGCCTGAGGGTACTCAGTGTTCTTGCAGGGAATAGGGTGCCCAAGCGAGTCTCCTTGATGTCCTGCAAAGCGTACTGACGTTAAAATAATGCAGAGAAACGGCTACGGCCTCCTGGAAACTGCTGCACGCCTCCGCTTCTGCATGGCAATTCAGGGCCTTACCTCGAGACAACTGCTCACGCTGAGTGTCCCGTTGGCGACACAGCACGGTAGGATGCTGACTTTCTCCTCGAGCAGAATGACTTCAGGTACGAGGTCCTCGAAGAATCCTAAGCAGAGTGTTTTCTCATGGCAGCTCAGACGGGGGCCATGACGAACACTTCCATGGCACGTCGCACTGGCTAGAAATGTGGTCCTGAGGCTGTTCCAGTGCTCTGGAAATGTAGCTCTCCTTAAGGAACGAGCAGTGTGTTGCCCATCACTCGGCATACACAGACGGCCTCCGAGGGACCGACCTTTGGGCCTCGATGTTGCTCAGCAGGCCCACAGAGGTCTGGAGGTACTCACTGATCTTGGAGGGAAATTGATGCACACCCGAGGGGCCTACGAGTCCTGAAAAGGGTACTTCCTTTAAAATAAAGCAGAACAGGGGCTTCCCTGGTGGCGCAGTGGTTGAGAATCTGCCTGCCAATGCAGGGGACACGGGTTCGAGCCCTGGTCTGGGAGGATCCCACATGCCGCGGAGCAACTGGGCCCGTGAGCCACAACTACTGAGCATGCGCCTCTGGAGCCTGTGCTCCGCGACAAGAGAGGCCGCGATAGTGAGAGGCCTACGCACCGCGATCAAGAGTGGCCCCCACTTACCGCAACTGGAGAGAGCCCTAGCACAGAAACGAAGACCCAACATACCAATCAATCAATCAATAAATAAATCTTCAAAAAACAATAAAGAATAAAATAAGTAAAATAAAATAAAGCAGAACAGCGACTAAGACCTCATGGAAAGAGCTGATGCCTCCCTTTCTGCGCGGCTACTCAGGGACTTACCTCGAGGCCAGTACTCACGTTGAGTTTCCCTTTAGCTCCAGAGCGTGGCAGGATGAGCTCCACCCCGGCCATCGAAGCACCCGGCTTACCTGGAGAAAACTCATTTTCTTCCCAGAGCCATGCCTACAGTGGCTAGTGGCCTGTCAACAGCAGTCAATTTCAAGTAGCTTCAAGGCAGCATGAATGGAGCTTTCAAAATGGGAAAGCAAGGCTACTTCCATCTGGCCCCCATTTCCACGGGCACACGCAGCATACATCCCTGTGCTTTCTAACAAGTCCAAACAGACACAGGTTACCCAGTGGTGACTTCCCTGAATCAACTCCTCGAAGCAGGGTGTTCTGCAAATAGCGAACTGCCTCAAGCAAGGAACGCCCCAGCTAAGCCTCCGGGCCTGTGGCTCTTCAAAAGCCTGCAGTGTTACACGAGGAACTGGCCTTTAGTTGCAGTCGGAACGCAAGCCGACATTCTCCTGGAGGCAGGGTGACTTCAGGCAGGGGGTCCCAGATGGAATGCGAAGCCGAGGCTTATTCTCAGTGCAGCTCAGACTAGGGCAATGAGTCAGACTTGCACGGAATGTTGGACCTGCTAGAAAGGTGTTCGTCGACCTGTGGGAGTGTTGAGGAAATCAAGCTGTCCTAAGAAAGAGTGCAGTCTGTTGCCCTACACTCGGCATACACAGAGTGGCTCCGAAGGGCTACGGGCCTGGATGTGGCTTGGCAGGCCCACGGGGGCCTGAGGGTACTCAGTGTTCTTGCAGCGAATACGGTGCCCAAGCGAGGCTCCTAGATGTCCTGCAAAGCGTACTGACGTTAAAATAATGCAGAGAAACGGTTACGGCCTCCTGGAAACTGCTGCATGCCTCCGCTTCTGCATGGCAATTCAGGGTCTTACCTCGAGACAACTGCTCACGCTGAGTGTCCCCTTGGCGACACAGCACGGTAGGATGCTGACTTTCTCCTCGAGCAGAGTGACTTCAGGTATGAGGTCCTCGAAGAATCCTAAGCAGAGTGTTTTCTCATGGCAGCTCAGACGGGGGCCATGAGGAACACTTCCATGGCACGTCGCAGTGGCTAGAAATGTGGTCCTGAGGCTGTTCCAGTGCTCTAGAAATGTAGCTCTCCTTAAGGAACGAGCAGTGTGTTGCCCATCACTCGGCATACACAGACGGCCTCCGAGGGACCGACCTTTGGGCCTCGATGTTGCTCAGCAGGCCCACAGGGGTCTGGAGGTACTCACTGATCTTGGAGGGAAATTGATGCACACCCGAGGGGCCTACGAGTCCTGAAAAGGGTACTTCCTTTAAAATAAAGCAGAACAGGGGCTTCCCTGGTGGCGCAGTGGTTGAGAATCTGCCTGCCAATGCAGGGGACACGGGTTGGAGCCCTGGTCTGGGAGGATCCCACATGCCGCGGAGCAACTGGGCCCGTGAGCCACAACTACTGAGCATGCGCCTCTGGAGCCTGTGCTCCGTGACAAGAGGCCGCGATAGTGAGAGGCCTACGCGCCGCGATCAAGAGTGGCCCCCACTTACCGCAACTGGAGAGAGCCCTAGCACAGAAACGAAGACCCAACATAGCAATCAATCAATCAATAAACAAATCTTGAAAAACCAATAAAGAATAAAATAAGTAAAATAAAATAAAGCAGAACAGCGACTAAGACCTCATGGAAAGAGCTGCATGCCTCCCTTTCTGCGCGGCTACTCAGGGACTTACCTCGAGGCCAGTACTCACGTTGAGTTTCCCTTTAGCTCCAGAGCGTGGCAGGATGAGCTCCACCCCGGCCATCGAAGCAGCCGGCTCACCTGGAGAAAGCTCATTTTCTTCCCAGAGCCATGCCTACAGTGGCTAGTGGCCTGTCAACAGCAGTCAATTTCAAGTAGCTTCAAGGCAGCATGAATGGAGCTTTCAAAATGGGAAAGCAAGGCTACTTCCATGTGGCCCCCATTTCCACAGGCACACGCAGCATACATCCCTGTGCTTTCTAACAAGTCCAAACAGACACAGGTTACCCAGTGGTGACTTCCCTGAATCAACTCCTCGAAGCAGGGTGTTCTGCAAATAGCGAACTGCCTCAACCAAGGAACGCCCCAGCTAAGCCTCCGGGCCCATGGCTCTTCAAAAGCCTGCAGTGTTACACGAGGAACTGGCCTTTAGTTGCAGTCGGAACGCAAGCCGACATTCTCCTGGAGGCAGGGTGACTTCAGGCAGGGGGTCCCAGATGGAATGCGAAGCCGAGGCTTATTCTCAGTGCAGCTCAGACTAGGGCAATGAGTCAGACTTGCACGGAATGTTGGACCTGCTAGAAAGGTGTTCGTCGACCTGTGGGAGTGTTGAGGAAATCAAGCTGTCCCAAGAAAGAGTGCAGTCTGTTGCCCTACACTCGGCAAACACAGAGTGGCTCCGAAGGGCTACGGGCCTGGATGTGGCTTGGCAGGCCCACGGGGGCCTGAGGGTACTCAGTGTTCTTGCAGCGAATACGGTGCCCAAGCGAGGCTCCTAGATGTCCTGCAAAGCGTACTGACGTTAAAATAATGCAGAGAAACGGTTACGGCCTCCTGGAAACTGCTGCATGCCTCCGCTTCTGCATGGCAATTCAGGGTCTTACCTCGAGACAACTGCTCACGCTGAGTGTCCCCTTGGCGACACAGCACGGTAGGATGCTGACTTTCTCCTCGAGCAGAGTGACTTCAGGTATGAGGTCCTCGAAGAATCCTAAGCAGAGTGTTTTCTCATGGCAGCTCAGACGGGGGCCATGACGAACACTTCCATGGCACGTCGCACTGGCTAGAAATGTGGTCCTGAGGCTGTTCCAGTGCTCTAGAAATGTAGCTCTCCTTAAGGAACGAGCAGTGTGTTGCCCATCACTCGGCATACACAGACGGCCTCCGAGGGACCGACCTTTGGGCCTCGATGTTGCTCAGCAGGCCCACAGGGGTCTGGAGGTACTCACTGATCTTGGAGGGAAATTGATGCACACCCGAGGGGCCTACGAGTCCTGAAAAGGGTACTTCCTTTAAAATAAAGCAGAACAGGGGCTTCCCTGGTGGCGCAGTGGTTGAGAATCTGCCTGCCAATGCAGGGGACACGGGTTCGAGCCCTGGTCTGGGAGGATCCCACATGCCGCGGAGCAACTGGGCCCGTGAGCCACAACTACTGAGCATGCGCCTCTGGAGCCTGTGCTCCGTGACAAGGGGCCGCAATAGTGAGAGGCCTACACGCCGTGATCAAGAGTGGCCCCCACTTACCGCAACTGGAGAGAGCCCTAGCACAGAAACGAAGACCCAACATAGCAATCAATCAATCAATAAACAAATCTTGAAAAAACAATAAAGAATAAAATAAGTAAAATAAAATAAAGCAGAACAGCGACTAAGACCTCATGGAAAGAGCTGCATGCCTCCCTTTCTGCGCGGCTACTCAGGGACTTACCTCGAGGCCAGTACTCACGTTGAGTTTCCCTTTAGCTCCAGAGCGTGGCAGGATGAGCTCCACCCCGGCCATCGAAGGAGCCGGCTTACCTGGAGAAAACTCATTTTCTTCCCAGAGCCATGCCTACAGTGGCTAGTGGCCTGTCAACAGCAGTCAATTTCAAGTAGCTTCAAGGCAGCATGAATGGAGCTTTCAAAATGGGAAAGCAAGGCTACTTCCATCTGGCCCCCATTTCCACGGGCACACGCAGCATACATCCCTGTGCTTTCTAACAAGTCCAAACAGACACAGGTTACCCAGTGGTGACTTCCCTGAATCAACTCCTCGAAGCAGAGTGTTCTGCAAATAGCGAACTGCCTCAAGCAAGGAACGCCCCAGCTAAGCCTCCGGGCCCGTGGCTCTTCAAAAGCCTGCAGTGTTACACGAGGAACTGGCCTTTAGTTGCAGTCGGAACGCAAGCCGACATTCTCCTGGAGGCAGGGTGACTTCAGGCAGGGGGTCCCAGATGGAATGCGAAGCCGAGGCTTATTCTCAGTGCAGCTCAGACTAGGGCAATGAGTCAGACTTGCACGGAATGTTGGACCTGCTAGAAAGGTGTTTGTCGACCTATGGGAGTGTTGAGGAAATCAAGCTGTCCCAAGAAAGAGTGCAATCTGTTGCCCTACACTCGGCAAACACAGAGTGGCTCCAAAGGGCTACGGGCCTGGATGTGGCTTGGCAGGCCCACGGGGGCCTGAGGGTACTCAGTGTTCTTGCAGGGAATAGGGTGCCCAAGCGAGTCTCCTTGATGTCCTGCAAAGCGTACTGACGTTAAAATAATGCAGAGAAACGGCTACGGCCTCCTGGAAACTGCTGCACGCCTCCGCTTCTGCATGGCAATTCAGGGCCTTACCTCGAGACAACTGCTCACGCTGAGTGTCCCGTTGGCGACACAGCACGGTAGGATGCTGACTTTCTCCTCGAGCAGAATGACTTCAGGTACGAGGTCCTCGAAGAATCCTAAGCAGAGTGTTTTCTCATGGCAGCTCAGACGGGGGCCATGACGAACACTTCCATGGCACGTCGCACTGGCTAGAAATGTGGTCCTGAGGCTGTTCCAGTGCTCTGGAAATGTAGCTCTCCTTAAGGAACGAGCAGTGTGTTGCCCATCACTCGGCATACACAGACGGCCTCCGAGGGACCGACCTTTGGGCCTCGATGTTGCTCAGCAGGCCCACAGGGTTCTGGAGGTACTCACTGATCTTGGAGGGAAATTGATGCACACCCGAGGGGCCTACGAGTCCTGAAAAGGGTACTTCCTTTAAAATAAAGCAGAACAGGGGCTTCCCTGGTGGCGCAGTGGTTGAGAATCTGCCTGCCAATGCAGGGGACACGGGTTCGAGCCCTGGTCTGGGAGGATCCCACATGCCGCGGAGCAACTGGGCCCGTGAGCCACAACTACTGAGCATGCGCCTCTGGAGCCTGTGCTCCGCGACAAGAGAGGCCGCGATAGTGAGAGGCCTACGCACCGCGATCAAGAGTGGCCCCCACTTACCGCAACTGGAGAGAGCCCTAGCACAGAAGCGAAGACCCAACATACCAATCAATCAATCAATAAATAAATCTTCAAAAAACAATAAAGAATAAAATAAGTAAAATAAAATAAAGCAGAACAGCGACTAAGACCTCATGGAAAGAGCTGCATGCCTCCCTTTCTGCGCGGCTACTCAGGGACTTACCTCGAGGCCAGTACTCACGTTGAGTTTCCCTTTAGCTCCAGAGCGTGGCAGGATGAGCTCCACCCCGGCCATCGAAGCACCCGGCTTACCTGGAGAAAACTCATTTTCTTCCCAGAGCCATGCCTACAGTGGCTAGTGGCCTGTCAACAGCAGTCAATTTCAAGTAGCTTCAAGGCAGCATGAATGGAGCTTTCAAAATGGGAAAGCAAGGCTACTTCCATCTGGCCCCCATTTCCACGGGCACACGCAGCATACATCCCTGTGCTTTCTAACAAGTCCAAACAGACACAGGTTACCCAGTGGTGACTTCCCTGAATCAACTCCTCGAAGCAGGGTGTTCTGCAAATAGCGAACTGCCTCAAGCAAGGAACGCCCCAGCTAAGCCTCCGGGCCTGTGGCTCTTCAAAAGCCTGCAGTGTTACACGAGGAACTGGCCTTTAGTTGCAGTCGGAACGCAAGCCGACATTCTCCTGGAGGCAGGGTGACTTCAGGCAGGGGGTCCCAGATGGAATGCGAAGCCGAGGCTTATTCTCAGTGCAGCTCAGACTAGGGCAATGAGTCAGACTTGCACGGAATGTTGGACCTGCTAGAAAGGTGTTCGTCGACCTGTGGGAGTGTTGAGGAAATCAAGCTGTCCTAAGAAAGAGTGCAGTCTGTTGCCCTACACTCGGCATACACAGAGTGGCTCCGAAGGGCTACGGGCCTGGATGTGGCTTGGCAGGCCCACGGGGGCCTGAGGGTACTCAGTGTTCTTGCAGCGAATACGGTGCCCAAGCGAGGCTCCTAGATGTCCTGCAAAGCGTACTGACCTTAAAATAATGCAGAGAAACGGCTACGGCCTCCTGGAAACTGCTGCATGCCTCCGCTTCTGCATGGCAATTCAGGGTCTTACCTCGAGACAACTGCTCACGCTGAGTGTCCCCTTGGCGACACAGCACGGTAGGATGCTGACTTTCTCCTCGAGCAGAGTGACTTCAGGTATGAGGTCCTCGAAGAATCCTAAGCAGAGTGTTTTCTCATGGCAGCTCAGACGGGGGCCATGAGGAACACTTCCATGGCACGTCGCAGTGGCTAGAAATGTGGTCCTGAGGCTGTTCCAGTGCTCTAGAAATGTAGCTCTCCTTAAGGAACGAGCAGTGTGTTGCCCATCACTCGGCATACACAGACGGCCTCCGAGGGACCGACCTTTGGGCCTCGATGTTGCTCAGCAGGCCCACAGGGGTCTGGAGGTACTCACTGATCTTGGAGGGAAATTGATGCACACCCGAGGGGCCTACGAGTCCTGAAAAGGGTACTTCCTTTAAAATAAAGCAGAACAGGGGCTTCCCTGGTGGCGCAGTGGTTGAGAATCTGCCTGCCAATGCAGGGGACACGGGTTCGAGCCCTGGTCTGGGAGGATCCCACATGCCGCGGAGCAACTGGGCCCGTGAGCCACAACTACTGAGCATGCGCCTCTGGAGCCTGTGCTCCGTGACAAGAGGCCGCGATAGTGAGAGGCCTACGCGCCGCGATCAAGAGTGGCCCCCACTTACCGCAACTGGAGAGAGCCCTAGCACAGAAACGAAGACCCAACATAGCAATCAATCAATCAATCAATAAATCTTGAAAAAACAATAAAGAATAAAATAAGTAAAATAAAATAAAGCAGAACAGCGACTAAGACCTCATGGAAAGAGCTGCATGCCTCCCTTTCTGCGCGGCTACTCAGGGACTTACCTCGAGGCCAGTACTCACGTTGAGTTTCCCTTTAGCTCCAGAGCGTGGCAGGATGAGCTCCACCCCGGCCATCGAAGCAGCCGGCTCACCTGGAGAAAGCTCATTTTCTTCCCAGAGCCATGCCTACAGTGGCTAGTGGCCTGTCAACAGCAGTCAATTTCAAGTAGCTTCAAGGCAGCATGAATGGAGCTTTCAAAATGGGAAAGCAAGGCTACTTCCATGTGGCCCCCATTTCCACGGGCACACGCAGCATACATCCCTGTGCTTTCTAACAAGTCCAAACAGACACAGGTTACCCAGTGGTGACTTCCCTGAATCAACTCCTCGAAGCAGGGTGTTCTGCAAATAGCGAACTGCCTCAACCAAGGAACGCCCCAGCTAAGCCTCCGGGCCCATGGCTCTTCAAAAGCCTGCAGTGTTACACGAGGAACTGGCCTTTAGTTGCAGTCGGAACGCAAGCCGACATTCTCCTGGAGGCAGGGTGACTTCAGGCAGGGGGTCCCAGATGGAATGCGAAGCCGAGGCTTATTCTCAGTGCAGCTCAGACTAGGGCAATGAGTCAGACTTGCACGGAATGTTGGACCTGCTAGAAAGGTGTTCGTCGACCTGTGGGAGTGTTGAGGAAATCAAGCTGTCCCAAGAAAGAGTGCAGTCTGTTGCCCTACACTCGGCAAACACAGAGTGGCTCCGAAGGGCTACGGGCCTGGATGTGGCTTGGCAGGCCCACGGGGGCCTGAGGGTACTCAGTGTTCTTGCAGGGAATAGGGTGCCCAAGCGAGTCTCCTTGATGTCCTGCAAAGCGTACTGACGTTAAAATAATGCAGAGAAACGGCTACGGCCTCCTGGAAACTGCTGCACGCCTCCGCTTCTGCATGGCAATTCAGGGCCTTACCTCGAGACAACTGCTCACGCTGAGTGTCCCGTTGGCGACACAGCACGGTAGGATGCTGACTTTCTCCTCGAGCAGAATGACTTCAGGTACGAGGTCCTCGAAGAATCCTAAGCAGAGTGTTTTCTCATGGCAGCTCAGACGGGGGCCATGACGAACACTTCCATGGCACGTCGCACTGGCTAGAAATGTGGTCCTGAGGCTGTTCCAGTGCTCTGGAAATGTAGCTCTCCTTAAGGAACGAGCAGTGTGTTGCCCATCACTCGGCATACACAGACGGCCTCCGAGGGACCGACCTTTGGGCCTCGATGTTGCTCAGCAGGCCCACAGGGGTCTGGAGGTACTCACTGATCTTGGAGGGAAATTGATGCACACCCGAGGGGCCTACGAGTCCTGAAAAGGGTACTTCCTTTAAAATAAAGCAGAACAGGGGCTTCCCTGGTGGCGCAGTGGTTGAGAATCTGCCTGCCAATGCAGGGGACACGGGTTCGAGCCCTGGTCTGGGAGGATCCCACATGCCGCGGAGCAACTGGGCCCGTGAGCCACAACTACTGAGCATGCGCCTCTGGAGCCTGTGCTCCGCGACAAGAGAGGCCGCGATAGAGAGAGGCCTACGCACCGCGATCAAGAGTGGCCCCCACTTACCGCAACTGGAGAGAGCTCTAGCACAGAAACGAAGACCCAACATAGCAATCAATCAATCAATCAATAAATCTTCAAAAAACAATAAAGAATAAAATAAGTAAAATAAAATAAAGCAGAACAGCGACTAAGACCTCATGGAAAGAGCTACATGCCTCCCTTTCTGCGTGGCTACTCAGGGACTTACCTCGAGGCCAGTACTCACGTTGAGTTTCCCTTTAGCTCCAGAGCGTGGCAGGATGAGCTCCACCCCGGCCATCGAAGCACCCGGCTTACCTGGAGAAAACTCATTTTCTTCCCAGAGCCATGCCTACAGTGGCTAGTGGCCTGTCAACAGCAGTCAATTTCAAGTAGCTTCAAGGCAGCATGAATGGAGCTTTCAAAATGGGAAAGCAAGGCTACTTCCATCTGGCCCCCATTTCCACGGGCACACGCAGCATACATCCCTGTGCTTTCTAACAAGTCCAAACAGACACAGGTTACCCAGTGGTGACTTCCCTGAATCAACTCCTCGAAGCAGGGTGTTCTGCAAATAGCGAACTGCCTCAACCAAGGAACGCCCCAGCTAAGCCTCCGGGCCCGTGGCTCTTCAAAAGCCTGCAGTGTTACACGAGGAACTGGCCTTTAGTTGCAGTCGGAACGCAAGCCGACATTCTCCTGGAGGCAGGGTGACTTCAGGCAGGGGGTCCCAGATGGAATGCGAAGCCGAGGCTTATTCTCAGTGCAGCTCAGACTAGGGCAATGAGTCAGACTTGCACGGAATGTTGGACCTGCTAGAAAGGTGTTCGTCGACCTGTGGGAGTGTTGAGGAAATCAAGCTGTCCCAAGAAAGAGTGCAGTCTGTTGCCCTACACTCGGCAAACACAGAGTGGCTCCGAAGGGCTACGGGCCTGGATGTGGCTTGGCAGGCCCACGGGGGCCTGAGGGTACTCAGTGTTCTTGCAGGGAATAGGGTGCCCAAGCGAGGCTCCTAGATGTCCTGCAAAGCGTACTGACGTTAAAATAATGCAGAGCAACGGCTACGGCCTCCTGGAAACTGCTGCACGCCTCCGCTTCTGCATGGCAATTCAGGGTCTTACCTTGAGACAACTGCTCACGCTGTGTGTCCCCTTGGCGACACAGCACGGTAGGATGCTGACTTTCTCCTCGAGCAGAGTGACTTCAGGTACGAGGTCCTCGAAGAATCCTAAGCAGAGTGTTTTCTCATGGCAGCTCAGACGGGGGCCATGACGAACACTTCCATGGCACGTCGCACTGGCTAGAAATGTGGTCCTGAGGCTGTTCCAGTGCTCTGGAAATGTAGCTCTCCTTAAGGAACGAGCAGTGTGTTGCCCATCACTCGGCATACACAGACGGCCTCCGAGGGACCGACCTTTGGGCCTCGATGTTGCTCAGCAGGCCCACAGGGGTCTGGAGGTACTCACTGATCTTGGAGGGAAATTGATGCACACCCGAGGGGCTTACGAGTCCTGAAAAGGGTACTTCCTTTAAAATAAAGCAGAACAGGGGCTTCCCTGGTGGCGCAGTGGTTGAGAATCTGCCTGCCAATGCAGGGGACACGGGTTCGAGCCCTGGTCTGGGAGGATCCCACATGCCGCGGAGCAACTGGGCCCGTGAGCCACAACTACTGAGCATGCGCCTCTGGAGCCTGTGCTCCGTGACATGAAAGGCCGCCATAGTGAGAGGCCTACGCGCCGCGATCAAGAGTGGCCCCCACTTACCGCAACTGGAGAGAGCTCTAGCACAGAAACGAAGACCCAACATAGCAATCAATCAATCAATAAACAAATCTTCAAAAAACAATAAAAATAAAATAAGTAAAATAAAATAAAGCAGAACAGCGACTAAGACCTCATGGAAAGAGCTGCATGCCTCCCTTTCTGCGCGGCTACTCAGGGACTTACCTCGAGGCCAGTACTCACGTTGAGTTTCCCTTTAGCTCCAGAGCGTGGCAGGATGAGCTCCACCCCGGCCATCGAAGCACCCGGCTTACCTGGAGAAAACTCATTTTCTTCCCAGAGCCATGCCTACAGTGGCTAGTGGCCTGTCAACAGCAGTCAATTTCAAGTAGCTTCAAGGCAGCATGAATGGAGCTTTCAAAATGGGAAAGCAAGGCTACTTCCATCTGGCCCCCATTTCCACGGGCACACGCAGCATACATCCCTGTGCTTTCTAACAAGTCCAAACAGACACAGGTTACCCAGTGGTGACTTCCCTGAATCAACTCCTCGAAGCAGGGTGTTCTGCAAATAGCGAACTGCCTCAAGCAAGGAACGCCCCAGCTAAGCCTCCGGGCCCGTGGCTCTTCAAAAGCCTGCAGTGTTACACGAGGAACTGGCCTTTAGTTGCAGTCGGAACGCAAGCCGACATTCTCCTGGAGGCAGGGTGACTTCAGGCAGGGGGTCCCAGATGGAATGCGAAGCCGAGGCTTATTCTCAGTGCAGCTCAGACTAGGGCAATGAGTCAGACTTGCACGGAATGTTGGACCTGCTAGAAAGGTGTTCGTCGACCTGTGGGAGTGTTGAGGAAATCAAGCTGTCCCAAGAAAGAGTGCAGTCTGTTGCCCTACACTCGGCAAACACAGAGTGGCTCCGAAGGGCTACGGGCCTGGATGTGGCTTGGCAGGCCCACGGGGGCCTGAGGGTACTCAGTGTTCTTGCAGGGAATAGGGTGCCCAAGCGAGGCTCCTAGATGTCCTGCAAAGCGTACTGACGTTAAAATAATGCAGAGCAACGGCTACGGCCTCCTGGAAACTGCTGCACGCCTCCGCTTCTGCATGGCAATTCAGGGTCTTACCTCGAGACAACTGCTCACGCTGTGTGTCCCCTTGGCGACACAGCACGGTAGGATGCTGACTTTCTCCTCGAGCAGAGTGACTTCAGGTACGAGGTCCTCGAAGAATCCTAAGCAGAGTGTTTTCTCATGGCAGCTCAGACGGGGGCCATGACGAACACTTCCATGGCACGTCGCACTGGCTAGAAATGTGGTCCTGAGGCTGTTCCAGTGCTCTGGAAATGTAGCTCTCCTTAAGGAACGAGCAGTGTGTTGCCCATCACTCGGCATACACAGACGGCCTCCGAGGGACCGACCTTTGGGCCTCGATGTTGCTCAGCAGGCCCACAGGGGTCTGGAGGTACTCACTGATCTTGGAGGGAAATTGATGCACACCCGAGGGGCCTACGAGTCCTGAAAAGGGTACTTCCTTTAAAATAAAGCAGAACAGGGGCTTCCCTGGTGGCGCAGTGGTTGAGAATCTGCCTGCCAATGCAGGGGACACGGGTTCGAGCCCTGGTCTGGGAGGATCCCACATGCCGCGGAGCAACTGGGCCCGTGAGCCACAACTACTGAGCATGCGCCTCTGGAGCCTGTGCTCCGTGACAAGAAAGGCCGCCATAGTGAGAGGCCTACGCACCGCGATCAAGAGTGGCCCCCACTTACCGCAACTGGAGAGAGCTCTAGCACAGAAACGAAGACCCAACATAGCAATCAATCAATCAATCAATAAATCTTCAAAAAACAATAAAGAATAAAATAAGTAAAATAAAATAAAGCAGAACAGCGACTAAGACCTCATGGAAAGAGCTGCATGCCTCCCTTTCTGCGCGGCTACTCAGGGACTTACCTCGAGGCCAGTACTCACGTTGAGTTTCCCTTTAGCTCCAGAGCGTGGCAGGATGAGCTCCACCCCGGCCATCGAAGCACCCGGCTTACCTGGAGAAAACTCATTTTCTTCCCAGAGCCATGCCTACAGTGGCTAGTGGCCTGTCAACAGCAGTCAATTTCAAGTAGCTTCAAGGCAGCATGAATGGAGCTTTCAAAATGGGAAAGCAAGGCTACTTCCATCTGGCCCCCATTTCCACGGGCACACGCAGCATACATCCCTGTGCTTTCTAACAAGTCCAAACAGACACAGGTTACCCAGTGGTGACTTCCCTGAATCAACTCCTCGAAGCAGGGTGTTCTGCAAATAGCGAACTGCCTCAAGCAAGGAACGCCCCAGCTAAGCCTCCGGGCCCGTGGCTCTTCAAAAGCCTGCAGTGTTACACGAGGAACTGGCCTTTAGTTGCAGTCGGAACGCAAGCCGACATTCTCCTGGAGGCAGGGTGACTTCAGGCAGGGGGTCCCAGATGGAATGCGAAGCCGAGGCTTATTCTCAGTGCAGCTCAGACTAGGGCAATGAGTCAGACTTGCACGGAATGTTGGACCTGCTAGAAAGGTGTTCGTCGACCTGTGGGAGTGTTGAGGAAATCAAGCTGTCCCAAGAAAGAGTGCAGTCTGTTGCCCTACACTCGGCAAACACAGAGTGGCTCCGAAGGGCTACGGGCCTGGATGTGGCTTGGCAGGCCCACGGGGGCCTGAGGGTACTCAGTGTTCTTGCAGGGAATAGGGTGCCCAAGCGAGGCTCCTAGATGTCCTGCAAAGCGTACTGACGTTAAAATAATGCAGAGCAACGGCTACGGCCTCCTGGAAACTGCTGCACGCCTCCGCTTCTGCATGGCAATTCAGGGTCTTACCTCGAGACAACTGCTCACGCTGTGTGTCCCCTTGGCGACACAGCACGGTAGGATGCTGACTTTCTCCTCGAGCAGAGTGACTTCAGGTATGAGGTCCTCGAAGAATCCTAAGCAGAGTGTTTTCTCATGGCAGCTCAGACGGGGGCCATGACGAACACTTCCATGGCACGTCGCACTGGCTAGAAATGTGGTCCTGAGGCTGTTCCAGTGCTCTGGAAATGTAGCTCTCCTTAAGGAACGAGCAGTGTGTTGTCCATCACTAGGCATACACAGACGGCCTCCGAGGGACCGACCTTTGGGCCTCGATGTTGCTCAGCAGGCCCACAGGGGTCTGGAGGTACTCACTGATCTTGGAGGGAAATTGATGCACACCCGAGGGGCCTACGAGTCCTGAAAAGGGTACTTCCTTTAAAATAAAGCAGAACAGGGGCTTCCCTGGTGGCGCAGTGGTTGAGAATCTGCCTGCCAATGCAGGGGACACGGGTTCGAGCCCTGGTCTGGGAGGATCCCACATGCCGCGGAGCAACTGGGCCCGTGAGCCACAACTACTGAGCATGCGCCTCTGGAGCCTGTGCTCCGTGACAAGAGGCCGCAATAGTGAGAGGCCTACGCGCCGTGATCAAGAGTGGCCCCCACTTATCGCAACTGGAGAGAGCCCTAGCACAGAAACGAAGACCCAACATAGCAATCAATCAATCAATAAACAAATCTTGAAAAAACAATAAAGAATAAAATAAGTAAAATAAAATAAAGCAGAACAGCGACTAAGACCTCATGGAAAGAGCTGCATGCCTCCCTTTCTGCGCGGCTACTCAGGGACTTACCTCGAGGCCAGTACTCACGTTGAGTTTCCCTTTAGCTCCAGAGCGTGGCAGGATGAGCTCCACCCCGGCCATCGAAACACCCGGCTTACCTGGAGAAAACTCATTTTCTTCCCAGAGCCATGCCTACAGTGGCTAGTGGCCTGTCAACAGCAGTCAATTTCAAGTAGCTTCAAGGCAGCATGAATGGAGCTTTCAAAATGGGAAAGCAAGGCTACTTCCATCTGGCCCCCATTTCCACGGGCACACGCAGCATACATCCCTGTGCTTTCTAACAAGTCCAAACAGACACAGGTTACCCAGTGGTGACTTTCCTGAATCAACTCCTCGAAGCAGAGTGTTCTGCAAATAGCGAACTGCCTCAAGCAAGGAACGCCCCAGCTAAGCCTCCGGGCCCGTGGCTCTTCAAAAGCCTGCAGTGTTACACGAGGAACTGGCCTTTAGTTGCAGTCGGAACGCAAGCCGACATTCTCCTGGAGGCAGGGTGACTTCAGGCAGGGGGTCCCAGATGGAATGCGAAGCCGAGGCTTATTCTCAGTGCAGCTCAGACTAGGGCAATGAGTCAGACTTGCACGGAATGTTGGACCTGCTAGAAAGGTGTTCGTCGACCTGTGGGAGTGTTGAGGAAATCAAGCTGTCCCAAGAAAGAGTGCAGTCTGTTGCCCTACACTCGGCAAACACAGAGTGGCTCCGAAGGGCTACGGGCCTGGATGTGGCTTGGCAGGCCCACGGGGGCCTGAGGGTACTCAGTGTTCTTGCAGGGAATAGGGTGCCCAAGCGAGGCTCCTAGATGTCCTGCAAAGCGTACTGACGTTAAAATAATGCAGAGCAACGGCTACGGCCTCCTGGAAACTGCTGCACGCCTCCGCTTCTGCATGGCAATTCAGGGTCTTACCTCGAGACAACTGCTCACGCTGTGTGTCCCCTTGGCGACACAGCACGGTAGGATGCTGACTTTCTCCTCGAGCAGAGTGACTTCAGGTACGAGGTCCTCGAAGAATCCTAAGCAGAGTGTTTTCTCATGGCAGCTCAGACGGGGGCCATGACGAACACTTCCATGGCACGTCGCACTGGCTAGAAATGTGGTCCTGAGGCTGTTCCAGTGCTCTGGAAATGTAGCTCTCCTTAAGGAACGAGCAGTGTGTTGCCCATCACTCGGCATACACAGACGGCCTCCGAGGGACCGACCTTTGGGCCTCGATGTTGCTCAGCAGGCCCACAGGGGTCTGGAGGTACTCACTGATCTTGGAGGGAAATTGATGCACACCCGAGGGGCCTACGAGTCCTGAAAAGGTTACTTCCTTTAAAATAAAGCAGAACAGGGGCTTCCCTGGTGGCGCAGTGGTTGAGAATCTGCCTGCCAATGCAGGGGACACGGGTTCGAGCCCTGGTCTGGGAGGATCCCACATGCCGCGGAGCAACTGGGCCCGTGAGCCACAACTACTGAGCATGCGCCTCTGGAGCCTGTGCTCCGTGACAAGAAAGGCCGCCATAGTGAGAGGCCTACGCACCGCGATCAAGAGTGGCCCCCACTTACCGCAACTGGAGAGAGCTCTAGCACAGAAACGAAGACCCAACATAGCAATCAATCAATCAATCAATAAATCTTCAAAAAACAATAAAGAATAAAATAAGTAAAATAAAATAAAGCAGAACAGCGACTAAGACCTCATGGAAAGAGCTGCATGCCTCCCTTTCTGCGCGGCTACTCAGGGACTTACCTCGAGGCCAGTACTCACGTTGAGTTTCCCTTTAGCTCCAGAGCGTGGCAGGATGAGCTCCACCCCGGCCATCGAAGCACCCGGCTTACCTGGAGAAAACTCATTTTCTTCCCAGAGCCATGCCTACAGTGGCTAGTGGCCTGTCAACAGCAGTCAATTTCAAGTAGCTTCAAGGCAGCATGAATGGAGCTTTCAAAATGGGAAAGCAAGGCTACTTCCATCTGGCCCCCATTTCCACGGGCAAACGCAGCATACATCCCTGTGCTTTCTAACAAGTCCAAACAGACACAGGTTACCCAGTGGTGACTTCCCTGAATCAACTCCTCGAAGCAGGGTGTTCTGCAAATAGCGAACTGCCTCAAGCAAGGAACGCCCCAGCTAAGCCTCCGGGCCCGTGGCTCTTCAAAAGCCTGCAGTGTTACACGAGGAACTGGCCTTTAGTTGCAGTCGGAACGCAAGCCGACATTCTCCTGGAGGCAGGGTGACTTCAGGCAGGGGGTCCCAGATGGAATGCGAAGCCGAGGCTTATTCTCAGTGCAGCTCAGACTAGGGCAATGAGTCAGACTTGCACGGAATGTTGGACCTGCTAGAAAGGTGTTCGTCGACCTGTGGGAGTGTTGAGGAAATCAAGCTGTCCCAAGAAAGAGTGCAGTCTGTTGCCCTACACTCGGCAAACACAGAGTGGCTCCGAAGGGCTACGGGCCTGGATGTGGCTTGGCAGGCCCACGGGGGCCTGAGGGTACTCAGTGTTCTTGCAGGGAATAGGGTGCCCAAGCGAGGCTCCTAGATGTCCTGCAAAGCGTACTGACGTTAAAATAATGCAGAGCAACGGCTACGGCCTCCTGGAAACTGCTGCACGCCTCCGCTTCTGCATGGCAATTCAGGGTCTTACCTCGAGACAACTGCTCACGCTGTGTGTCCCCTTGGCGACACAGCACGGTAGGATGCTGACTTTCTCCTCGAGCAGAGTGACTTCAGGTATGAGGTCCTCGAAGAATCCTAAGCAGAGTGTTTTCTCATGGCAGCTCAGACGGGGGCCATGACGAACACTTCCATGGCACGTCGCACTGGCTAGAAATGTGGTCCTGAGGCTGTTCCAGTGCTCTGGAAATGTAGCTCTCCTTAAGGAACGAGCAGTGTGTTGTCCATCACTAGGCATACACAGACGGCCTCCGAGGGACCGACCTTTGGGCCTCGATGTTGCTCAGCAGGCCCACAGGGGTCTGGAGGTACTCACTGATCTTGGAGGGAAATTGATGCACACCCGAGGGGCCTACGAGTCCTGAAAAGGGTACTTCCTTTAAAATAAAGCAGAACAGGGGCTTCCCTGGTGGCGCAGTGGTTGAGAATCTGCCTGCCAATGCAGGGGACACGGGTTCGAGCCCTGGTCTGGGAGGATCCCACATGCCGCGGAGCAACTGGGCCCGTGAGCCACAACTACTGAGCATGCGCCTCTGGAGCCTGTGCTCCGTGACAAGAGGCCGCAATAGTGAGAGGCCTACGCGCCGTGATCAAGAGTGGCCCCCACTTATCGCAACTGGAGAGAGCCCTAGCACAGAAACGAAGACCCAACATAGCAATCAATCAATCAATAAACAAATCTTGAAAAAACAATAAAGAATAAAATAAGTAAAATAAAATAAAGCAGAACAGCGACTAAGACCTCATGGAAAGAGCTGCATGCCTCCCTTTCTGCGCGGCTACTCAGGGACTTACCTCGAGGCCAGTACTCACGTTGAGTTTCCCTTTAGCTCCAGAGCGTGGCAGGATGAGCTCCACCCCGGCCATCGAAACACCCGGCTTACCTGGAGAAAACTCATTTTCTTCCCAGAGCCATGCCTACAGTGGCTAGTGGCCTGTCAACAGCAGTCAATTTCAAGTAGCTTCAAGGCAGCATGAATGGAGCTTTCAAAATGGGAAAGCAAGGCTACTTCCATCTGGCCCCCATTTCCACGGGCACACGCAGCATACATCCCTGTGCTTTCTAACAAGTCCAAACAGACACAGGTTACCCAGTGGTGACTTTCCTGAATCAACTCCTCGAAGCAGAGTGTTCTGCAAATAGCGAACTGCCTCAAGCAAGGAACGCCCCAGCTAAGCCTCCGGGCCCGTGGCTCTTCAAAAGCCTGCAGTGTTACACGAGGAACTGGCCTTTAGTTGCAGTCGGAACGCAAGCCGACATTCTCCTGGAGGCAGGGTGACTTCAGGCAGGGGGTCCCAGATGGAATGCGAAGCCGAGGCTTATTCTCAGTGCAGCTCAGACTAGGGCAATGAGTCAGACTTGCACGGAATGTTGGACCTGCTAGAAAGGTGTTCGTCGACCTGTGGGAGTGTTGAGGAAATCAAGCTGTCCCAAGAAAGAGTGCAGTCTGTTGCCCTACACTCGGCAAACACAGAGTGGCTCCGAAGGGCTATGGGCCTGGATGTGGCTTGGCAGGCCCACGGGGGCCTGAGGGTACTCAGTGTTCTTGCAGGGAATAGGGTGCCCAAGCGAGGCTCCTAGATGTCCTGCAAAGCGTACTGACGTTAAAATAATGCAGAGCAACGGCTACGGCCTCCTGGAAACTGCTGCACGCCTCCGCTTCTGCATGGCAATTCAGGGTCTTACCTCGAGACAACTGCTCACGCTGTGTGTCCCCTTGGCGACACAGCACGGTAGGATGCTGACTTTCTCCTCGAGCAGAGTGACTTCAGGTACGAGGTCCTCGAAGAATCCTAAGCAGAGTGTTTTCTCATGGCAGCTCAGACGGGGGCCATGACGAACACTTCCATGGCACGTCGCACTGGCTAGAAATGTGGTCCTGAGGCTGTTCCAGTGCTCTGGAAATGTAGCTCTCCTTAAGGAACGAGCAGTGTGTTGCCCATCACTCGGCATACACAGACGGCCTCCGAGGGACCGACCTTTGGGCCTCGATGTTGCTCAGCAGGCCCACAGGGGTCTGGAGGTACTCACTGATCTTGGAGGGAAATTGATGCACACCCGAGGGGCCTACGAGTCCTGAAAAGGGTACTTCCTTTAAAATAAAGCAGAACAGGGGCTTCCCTGGTGGCGCAGTGGTTGAGAATCTGCCTGCCAATGCAGGGGACACGGGTTCGAGCCCTGGTCTGGGAGGATCCCACATGCCGCGGAGCAACTGGGCCCGTGAGCCACAACTACTGAGCATGCGCCTCTGGAGCCTGTGCTCCGTGACAAGAAAGGCCGCCATAGTGAGAGGCCTACGCACCGCGATCAAGAGTGGCCCCCACTTACCGCAACTGGAGAGAGCCCTAGCACAGAAACGAAGACCCAACATACCAATCAATCAATCAATAAATAAATCTTCAAAAAACAATAAAAAATAAAATAAGTAAAATAAAATAAAGCAGAACAGCGACTAAGACCTCATGGAAAGAGCTGCATGCCTCCCTTTCTGCGCGGCTACTCAGGGACTTACCTCGAGGCCAGTACTCACGTTGAGTTTCCCTTTAGCTCCAGAGCGTGGCAGGATGAGCTCCACCCCGGCCATCGAAGCACCCGGCTTACCTGGAGAAAACTCATTTTCTTCCCAGAGCCATGCCTACAGTGGCTAGTGGCCTGTCAACAGCAGTCAATTTCAAGTAGCTTCAAGGCAGCATGAATGGAGCTTTCAAAATGGGAAAGCAAGGCTACTTCCATCTGGCCCCCATTTCCACGGGCACACGCAGCATACATCCCTGTGCTTTCTAACAAGTCCAAACAGACACAGGTTACCCAGTGGTGACTTTCCTGAATCAACTCCTCGAAGCAGAGTGTTCTGCAAATAGCGAACTGCCTCAAGCAAGGAACGCCCCAGCTAAGCCTCCGGGCCCGTGGCTCTTCAAAAGCCTGCAGTGTTACACGAGGAACTGGCCTTTAGTTGCAGTCGGAACGCAAGCCGACATTCTCCTGGAGGCAGGGTGACTTCAGGCAGGGGGTCCCAGATGGAATGCGAAGCCGAGGCTTATTCTCAGTGCAGCTCAGACTAGGGCAATGAGTCAGACTTGCACGGAATGTTGGACCTGCTAGAAAGGTGTTCGTCGACCTGTGGGAGTGTTGAGGAAATCAAGCTGTCCTAAGAAAGAGTGCAGTCTGTTGCCCTACACTCGGCATACACAGAGTGGCTCCGAAGGGCTACGGGCCTGGATGTGGCTTGGCAGGCCCACGGGGGCCTGAGGGTACTCAGTGTTCTTGCAGCGAATACGGTGCCCAAGCGAGGCTCCTAGATGTCCTGCAAAGCGTACTGACGTTAAAATAATGCAGAGAAACGGTTACGGCCTCCTGGAAACTGCTGCATGCCTCCGCTTCTGCATGGCAATTCAGGGTCTTACCTCGAGACAACTGCTCACGCTGAGTGTCCCCTTGGCGACACAGCACGGTAGGATGCTGACTTTCTCCTCGAGCAGAGTGACTTCAGGTATGAGGTCCTCGAAGAATCCTAAGCAGAGTGTTTTCTCATGGCAGCTCAGACGGGGGCCATGAGGAACACTTCCATGGCACGTCGCAGTGGCTAGAAATGTGGTCCTGAGGCTGTTCCAGTGCTCTAGAAATGTAGCTCTCCTTAAGGAACGAGCAGTGTGTTGCCCATCACTCGGCATACACAGACGGCCTCCGAGGGACCGACCTTTGGGCCTCGATGTTGCTCAGCAGGCCCACAGGGGTCTGGAGGTACTCACTGATCTTGGAGGGAAATTGATGCACACCCGAGGGGCCTACGAGTCCTGGAAAGGGTACTTCCTTTAAAATAAAGCAGAACAGGGGCTTCCCTGGTGGCGCAGTGGTTGAGAATCTGCCTGCCAATGCAGGGGACACGGGTTCGAGCGCTGGTCTGGGAGGATCCCACATGCCGCGGAGCAACTGGGCCCGTGAGCCACAACTACTGAGCATGCGCCTCTGGAGCCTGTGCTCCGCGACAAGAGAGGCCGCGATAGAGAGAGGCCTACGCACCGCGATCAAGAGTGGCCCCCACTTACCGCAACTGGAGAGAGCTCTAGCACAGAAACGAAGACCCAACATACCAATCAATCAATAAATAAATCTTCAAAAAACAATAAAGAATAAAATAAGTAAAATAAAATAAAGCAGAACAGCGACTAAGACCTCATGGAAAGAGCTGATGCCTCCCTTTCTGCGCGGCTACTCAGGGACTTACCTCGAGGCCAGTACTCACGTTGAGTTTCCCTTTAGCTCCAGAGCGTGGCAGGATGAGCTCCACCCCGGCCATCGAAGCACCCGGCTTACCTGGAGAAAACTCATTTTCTTCCCAGAGCCATGCCTACAGTGGCTAGTGGCCTGTCAACAGCAGTCAATTTCAAGTAGCTTCAAGGCAGCATGAATGGAGCTTTCAAAATGGGAAAGCAAGGCTACTTCCATCTGGCCCCCATTTCCACGGGCACACGCAGCATACATCCCTGTGCTTTCTAACAAGTCCAAACAGACACAGGTTACCCAGTGGTGACTTCCCTGAATCAACTCCTCGAAGCAGAGTGTTCTGCAAATAGCGAACTGCCTCAAGCAAGGAACGCCCCAGCTAAGCCTCCGGGCCTGTGGCTCTTCAAAAGCCTGCAGTGTTACACGAGGAACTGGCCTTTAGTTGCAGTCGGAACGCAAGCCGACATTCTCCTGGAGGCAGGGTGACTTCAGGCAGGGGGTCCCAGATGGAATGCGAAGCCGAGGCTTATTCTCAGTGCAGCTCAGACTAGGGCAATGAGTCAGACTTGCACGGAATGTTGGACCTGCTAGAAAGGTGTTCGTCGACCTGTGGGAGTGTTGAGGAAATCAAGCTGTCCTAAGAAAGAGTGCAGTCTGTTGCCCTACACTCGGCATACACAGAGTGGCTCCGAAGGGCTACGGGCCTGGATGTGGCTTGGCAGGCCCACGGGGGCCTGAGGGTACTCAGTGTTCTTGCAGCGAATACGGTGCCCAAGCGAGGCTCCTAGATGTCCTGCAAAGCGTACTGACGTTAAAATAATGCAGAGCAACGGCTACGGCCTCCTGGAAACTGCTGCACGCCTCCGCTTCTGCATGGCAATTCAGGGTCTTACCTCGAGACAACTGCTCACGCTGAGTGTCCCGTTGGCGACACAGCACGGTAGGATGCTGACTTTGTCCTCGAGCAGAATGACTTCAGGTACGAGGTCCTCGAAGAATCCTAAGCAGAGTGTTTTCTCATGGCAGCTCAGACGGGGGCCATGACGAACACTTCCATGGCACGTCGCACTGGCTAGAAATGTGGTCCTGAGGCTGTTCCAGTGCTCTGGAAATGTAGCTCTCCTTAAGGAACGAGTAGTGTGTTGTCCATCACTAGGCATACACAGACGGCCTCCGAGGGACCGACCTTTGGGCCTCGATGTTGCTCAGCAGGCCCACAGGGGTCTGGAGGTACTCACTGATCTTGGAGGGAAATTGATGCACACCCGAGGGGCCTACGAGTCCTGAAAAGGGTACTTCCTTTAAAATAAAGCAGAACAGGGGCTTCCCTGGTGGCGCAGTGGTTGAGAATCTGCCTGCCAATGCAGGGGACACGGGTTCGAGCCCTGGTCTGGGAGGATCCCACATGCCGCGGAGCAACTGGGCCCGTGAGCCACAACTACTGAGCATGCGCCTCTGGAGCCTGTGCTCCGTGACAAGAAAGGCCGCCATAGTGAGAGGCCTACGCACCGCGATCAAGAGTGGCCCCCACTTACCGCAACTGGAGAGAGCTCTAGCACAGAAACGAAGACCCAACATACCAATCAATCAATCAATAAATAAATCTTCAAAAAACAATAAAAAATAAAATAAGTAAAATAAAATAAAGCAGAACAGCGACTAAGACCTCATGGAAAGAGCTGCATGCCTCCCTTTCTGCGCGGCTACTCAGGGACTTACCTCGAGGCCAGTACTCACGTTGAGTTTCCCTTTAGCTCCAGAGCGTGGCAGGATGAGCTCCACCCCGGCCATCGAAGCACCCGGCTTACCTGGAGAAAACTCATTTTCTTCCCAGAGCCATGCCTACAGTGGCTAGTGGCCTGTCAACAGCAGTCAATTTCAAGTAGCTTCAAGGCAGCATGAATGGAGCTTTCAAAATGGGAAAGCAAGGCTACTTCCATCTGGCCCCCATTTCCACGGGCACACGCAGCATACATCCCTGTGCTTTCTAACAAGTCCAAACAGACACAGGTTACCCAGTGGTGACTTCCCTGAATCAACTCCTCGAAGCAGGCTGTTCTGCAAATAGCGAACTGCCTCAAGCAAGGAACGCCCCAGCTAAGCCTCCGGGCCCGTGGCTCTTCAAAAGCCTGCAGTGTTACACGAGGAACTGGCCTTTAGTTGCAGTCGGAACGCAAGCCGACATTCTCCTGGAGGCAGGGTGACTTCAGGCAGGGGGTCCCAGATGGAATGCGAAGCCGAGGCTTATTCTCAGTGCAGCTCAGACTAGGGCAATGAGTCAGACTTGCACGGAATGTTGGACCTGCTAGAAAGGTGTTCGTCGACCTGTGGGAGTGTTGAGGAAATCAAGCTGTCCCAAGAAAGAGTGCAGTCTGTTGCCCTACACTCGGCAAACACAGACTGGCTCCGAAGGGCTACGGGCCTGGATGTGGCTTGGCAGGCCCACGGGGGCCTGAGGGTACTCAGTGTTCTTGCAGGGAATAGGGTGCCCAAGCGAGTCTCCTTGATGTCCTGCAAAGCGTACTGACGTTAAAATAATGCAGAGCAACGGCTACGGCCTCCTGGAAACTGCTGCACGCCTCCGCTTCTGCATGGCAATTCAGGGCCTTACCTCGAGACAACTGCTCATGCTGAGTGTCCCGTTGGCGACACAGCACGGTAGGATGCTGACTTTCTCCTCGAGCAGAATGACTTCAGGTACGAGGTCCTCGAAGAATCCTAAGCAGAGTGTTTTCTCATGGCAGCTCAGACGGGGGCCATGACGAACACTTCCATGGCACGTCGCACTGGCTAGAAATGTGGTCCTGAGGCTGTTCCAGTGCTCTGGAAATGTAGCTCTCCTTAAGGAACGAGCAGTGTGTTGCCCATCACTCGGCATACACAGACGGCCTCCGAGGGACCGACCTTTGGGCCTCGATGTTGCTCAGCAGGCCCCCAAGGGTCTGGAGGTACTCACTGATCTTGGAGGGAAAATGATGCACACCCGAGGGGCCTACGAGTCCTGAAAAGGGTACTTCCTTTAAAATAAAGCAGAACAGGGGCTTCCCTGGTGGCGCAGTGGTTGAGAATCTGCCTGCCAATGCAGGGGACACGGGTTCGAGCCCTGGTCTGGGAGGATCCCACATGCCGCGGAGCAACTGGGCCCGTGAGCCACAACTACTGAGCATGCGCCTCTGGAGCCTGTGCTCCGCGACAAGAGACGCCGCGATAGTGAGAGGCCTACGCACCGCGATCAAGAGTGGCCCCCACTTACCGCAACTGGAGAGAGCCCTAGCACAGAAACGAAGACCCAACATAGCAATCAATCAATCAATCAATAAATCTTCAAAAAACAATAAAGAATAAAATAAGTAAAATAAAATAAAGCAGAACAGCGACTAAGACCTCATGGAAAGAGCTGCATGCCTCCCTTTCTGCGCGGCTACTCAGGGACTTACCTTAAGGCCAGTACTCACGTTGAGTTTCCCTTCAGCTCTAAAGCGTGGCAGGATAAGCTCCACCCCGGCCATCGAAGCACCCGGCTCACCTGGAGAAAGCTCATTTTCTTCCCAGAGCCATGCCTACAGTGGCTAGTGGCCTGTCAACAGCAGTCAATTTCAAGTAGCTTCAAGGCAGCATGAATGGAGCTTTCAAAATGGGAAAGCAAGGCTACTTCCTTCTGGCCCCCATTTCCACGGGCACACGCAGCATACATCCCTGTGCTTTCTAACAAGTCCAAACAGACACAGGTTACCCAGTGGTGACTTCCCTGAATCAACTCCTCGAAGCAGAGTGTTCTGCAAATAGCGAACTGCCTCAAGCAAGGAACGCCCCAGCTAAGCCTCCGGGCCCGTGGCTCTTCAAAAGCCTGCAGTGTTACACGAGGAACTGGCCTTTAGTTGCAGTCGGAACGCAAGCCGACATTCTCCTGGAGGCAGGGTGACTTCAGGCAGGGGGTCCCAGATGGAATGCGAAGCCGAGGCTTATTCTCAGTGCAGCTCAGACTAGGGCAATGAGTCAGACTTGCACGGAATGTTGGACCTGCTAGAAAGGTGTTTGTCGACCTATGGGAGTGTTGAGGAAATCAAGCTGTCCCAAGAAAGAGTGCAGTCTGTTGCCCTACACTCGGCAAACACAGAGTGGCTCCAAAGGGCTACGGGCCTGGATGTGGCTTGGCAGGCCCACGGGGGCCTGAGGGTACTCAGTGTTCTTGCAGGGAATAGGGTGCCCAAGCGAGGCTCCTAGATGTCCTGCAAAGCGTACTGACGTTAAAATAATGCAGAGCAACGGCTACGGCCTCCTGGAAACTGCTGCACGCCTCCGCTTCTGCATGGCAATTCAGGGCCTTACCTCGAGACAACTGCTCATGCTGAGTGTCCCGTTGGCGACACAGCACGGTAGGATGCTGACTTTCTCCTCGAGCAGAATGACTTCAGGTACGAGGTCCTCGAAGAATCCTAAGCAGAGTGTTTTCTCATGGCAGCTCAGACGGGGGCCATGACGAACACTTCCATGGCACGTCGCACTGGCTAGAAATGTGGTCCTGAGGCTGTTCCAGTGCTCTGGAAATGTAGCTCTCCTTAAGGAACGAGCAGTGTGTTGCCCATCACTCGGCATACACAGACGGCCTCCGAGGGACCGACCTTTGGGCCTCGATGTTGCTCAGCAGGCCCACAGGGGTCTGGAGGTACTCACTGATCTTGGAGGGAAATTGATGCACACCCGAGGGGCCTACGAGTCCTGAAAAGGGTACTTCCTTTAAAATAAAGCAGAACAGGGGCTTCCCTGGTGGCGCAGTGGTTGAGAATCTGCCTGCCAATGCAGGGGACACGGGTTCGAGCCCTGGTCTGGGAGGATCCCACATGCCGCGGAGCAACTGGGCCCGTGAGCCACAACTACTGAGCATGCGCCTCTGGAGCCTGTGCTCCGCGACAAGAGACGCCGCGATAGTGAGAGGCCTACGCACCGCGATCAAGAGTGGCCCCCACTTACCGCAACTGGAGAGAGCTCTAGCACAGAAACGAAGACCCAACATAGCAATCAATCAATCAATCAATAAATCTTCAAAAAACAATAAAGAATAAAATAAGTAAAATAAAATAAAGCAGAACAGCGACTAAGACCTCATGGAAAGAGCTGCATGCCTCCCTTTCTGCGCGGCTACTCAGGGACTTACCTCGAGGCCAGTACTCACGTTGAGTTTCCCTTTAGCTCCAGAGCGTGGCAGGATGAGCTCCACCCCGGCCATCGAAGCACCCGGCTTACCTGGAGAAAACTCATTTTCTTCCCAGAGCCATGCCTACAGTGGCTAGTGGCCTGTCAACAGCAGTCAATTTCAAGTAGCTTCAAGGCAGCATGAATGGAGCTTTCAAAATGGGAAAGCAAGGCTACTTCCATCTGGCCCCCATTTCCACGGGCACACGCAGCATACATCCCTGTGCTTTCTAACAAGTCCAAACAGACACAGGTTACCCAGTGGTGACTTCCCTGAATCAACTCCTCGAAGCAGGGTGTTCTGCAAATAGCGAACTGCCTCAAGCAAGGAACGCCCCAGCTAAGCCTCCGGGCCCGTGGCTCTTCAAAAGCCTGCAGTGTTACACGAGGAACTGGCCTTTAGTTGCAGTCGGAACGCAAGCCGACATTCTCCTGGAGGCAGGGTGACTTCAGGCAGGGGGTCCCAGATGGAATGCGAAGCCGAGGCTTATTCTCAGTGCAGCTCAGACTAGGGCAATGAGTCAGACTTGCACGGAATGTTGGACCTGCTAGAAAGGTGTTTGTCGACCTATGGGAGTGTTGAGGAAATCAAGCTGTCCCAAGAAAGAGTGCAGTCTGTTGCCCTACACTCGGCAAACACAGAGTGGCTCCAAAGGGCTACGGGCCTGGATGTGGCTTGGCAGGCCCACAGGGGCCTGAGGGTACTCAGTGTTCTTGCAGGGAATAGGGTGCCCAAGCGAGGCTCCTAGATGTCCTGCAAAGCGTACTGACGTTAAAATAATGCAGAGCAATGGCTACGGCCTCCTGGAAACTGCTGCACGCCTCCGCTTCTGCATGGCAATTCAGGGTCTTACCTCGAGACAACTGCTCACGCTGTGTGTCCCCTTGGCGACACAGCACGGTAGGATGCTGACTTTCTCCTCGAGCAGAGTGACTTCAGGTATGAGGTCCTCGAAGAATCCTAAGCAGAGTGTTTTCTCATGGCAGCTCAGACGGGGGCCATTACGAACACTTCCATGGCACATCGCACTGGCTAGAAATGTGGTCCTGAGGCTGTTCCAGTGCTCTGGAAATGTAGCTCTCCTTAAGGAACGAGCAGTGTGTTCTCCATCACTAGGCATACACAGACGGCCTCCGAGGGACCGACCTTTGGGCCTCGATGTTGCTCAGCAGGCCCACAGGGGTCTGGAGGTACTCACTGATCTTGGAGGGAAATTGATGCACACCCGAGGGGCCTACGAGTCCTCAAAAGGGTACTTCCTTTAAAATAAAGCAGAACAGGGGCTTCCCTGGTGGCGCAGTGGTTGAGAATCTGCTTGCCAATGCAGGGGACACGGGTTCGAGCCCTGGTCTGGGAGGATCCCACATGCCGCGGAGCAACTGGGCCCGTGAGCCACAACTACTGAGCATGCGCCTCTGGAGCCTGTGCTCCGTGACAAGAGGCCGCGATAGTGAGAGGCCTACGCGCCATGATCAAGAGTGGCCCCCACTTACCGCAACTGGAGAGAGCCCTAGCACAGAAACGAAGACCCAACATAGCAATCAATCAATCAATAAACAAATCTTGAAAAAACAATAAAGAATAAAATAAGTAAAATAAAATAAAGCAGAACAGCGACTAAGACCTCATGGAAAGAGCTGCATGCCTCCCTTTCTGCGCGGCTACTCAGGGACTTACCTCGAGGCCAGTACTCACGTTGAGTTTCCCTTTAGCTCCAGAGCGTGGCAGGATGAGCTCCACCCCGGCCATCGAAGCACCCGTCTTACCTGGAGAAAACTCATTTTCTTCCCAGAGCCATGCCTACAGTGGCTAGTGGCCTGTCAACAGCAGTCAATTTCAAGTAGCTTCAAGGCAGCATGAATGGAGCTTTCAAAATGGGAAAGCAAGGCTAGTTCCATCTGGCCCCCATTTCCACGGGCACATGCACCATACATCCCTGTGCTTTCTAACAAGTCCAAACAGACACAGGTTACCCAGTGGTTCCTTCCCTGAATCAACTCCTCGAAGCAGGCTGTTCTGCAAATAGCGAACTGCCTCAACCAAGGAAAGCCCCAGCTAAGCCTCCGGGCCCGTGGCTCTTCAAAAGCCTGCAGTGTTACACGAGGAACTGGCCTTTAGTTGCAGTCGGAACGCAAGCCAACATTCTCCTGGAGGCAGGGTGACTTCAGGCAGGGGGTCCCAGATGGAATGCGAAGCCGAGGCTTATTCTCAGTGCAGCTCAGACTAGGGCAATGAGTCAGACTTGCACGGAATGTTGGACCTGCTAGAAAGGTGTTCGTCGACCTGTGGGAGTGTTGAGGAAATCAAGCTGTCCCAAGAAAGAGTGCAGTCTGTTGCCCTACACTCGGCAAACACAGAGTGGCTCCGAAGGGCTACGGGCCTGGATGTGGCTTGGCAGGCCCATGGGGGCCTGAGGGTACTCAGTGTTCTTGCAGGGAATAGGGTGCCCAAGCGAGTCTCCTTGATGTCCTGCAAAGCGTACTGACGTTAAAATAATGCAGAGCAACGGCTACGGCCTCCTGGAAACTGCTGCACGCCTCCGCTTCTGCATGGCAATTCAGGGCCTTACCTCGAGACAACTGCTCATGCTGAGTGTCCCGTTGGCGACACAGCACGGTAGGATGCTGACTTTCTCCTCGAGCAGAATGACTTCAGGTACGAGGTCCTCGAAGAATCCTAAGCAGAGTGTTTTCTCATGGCAGCTCAGACGGGGGCCATGACGAACACTTCCATGGCACGTCGCACTGGCTAGAAATGTGGTCCTGAGGCTGTTCCAGTGCTCTGGAAATGTAGCTCTCCTTAAGGAACGAGCAGTGTGTTGCCCATCACTCGGCATACACAGACGGCCTCCGAGGGACCGACCTTTGGGCCTCGATGTTGCTCAGCAGGCCCCCAAGGGTCTGGAGGTACTCACTGATCTTGGAGGGAAAATGATGCACACCCGAGGGGCCTACGAGTCCTGAAAAGGGTACTTCCTTTAAAATAAAGCAGAACAGGGGCTTCCCTGGTGGCGCAGTGGTTGAGAATCTGCCTGCCAATGCAGGGGACACGGGTTCGAGCCCTGGTCTGGGAGGATCCCACATGCCGCGGAGCAACTGGGCCCGTGAGCCACAACTACTGAGCATGCGCCTCTGGAGCCTGTGCTCCGCGACAAGAGACGCCGCGATAGTGAGAGGCCTACGCACCGCGATCAAGAGTGGCCCCCACTTACCGCAACTGGAGAGAGCCCTAGCACAGAAACGAAGACCCAACATAGCAATCAATCAATCAATCAATAAATCTTCAAAAAACAATAAAGAATAAAATAAGTAAAATAAAGTAAAGCAGAACAGCGACTAAGACCTCATGGAAAGAGCTGCATGCCTCCCTTTCTGCGCGGCTACTCAGGGACTTACCTTAAGGCCAGTACTCACGTTGAGTTTCCCTTCAGCTCTAAAGCGTGGCAGGATGAGCTCCACCCCGGCCATCGAAGCACCCGGCTCACCTGGAGAAAGCTCATTTTCTTCCCAGAGCCATGCCTACAGTGGCTAGTGGCCTGTCAACAGCAGTCAATTTCAAGTAGCTTCAAGGCAGCATGAATGGAGCTTTCAAAATGGGAAAGCAAGGCTACTTCCATCTGGCCCCCATTTCCACGGGCACACGCAGCATACATCCCTGTGCTTTCTAACAAGTGCAAACAGACACAGGTTACCCAGTGGTTACTTCCCTGAATCAACTCCTCGAAGCAGGCTATTCTGCAAATAGCGAACTGCCTCAAGCAAGGAACGAACCAGCTTATCCTCTGGGCCCGTGGCTCTTCAAAAGCCTGCAGTGTTACACGAGGAACTGGCCTTTAGTTGCAGTCGGAACGCAAACCGACATTCTCCTGGAGGCAGGGTGACTTCAGGCAGGGGGTCCCAAATGGAAAGCGAAGCCGAGGCTTATTCTCAGTGCAGCTCAGACTAGGGCAATGAGTCAGACTTGCACGGAATGTTGGACCTGCTAGAAAGGTGTTCGTCGACCTGTGGGAGTGTTGAGGAAATCAAGCTGTCCCAAGAAAGAGTGCAGTCTGTTGCCCTACACTCGGCAAACACAGAGTGGCTCCGAAGGGCTACGGGCCTGGATGTGGATTGGCAGGCCCACAGGGGCCTGAGGGTACTCAGTGTTCTTGCAGGGAATAGGGTGCCCAAGCGAGGCTCCTAGATGTCCTGCAAAGCGTACTGACGTTAAAATAATGCAGAGCAATGGCTACGCCCTCCTGGAAACTGCTGCACGCCTCCGCTTCTGCATGGCAATTCAGGGTCTTACCTCGAGACAACTGCTCACGCTGTGTGTCCCCTTGGCGACACAGCACGGTAGGATGCTGACTTTCTCCTCGAGCAGAGTGACTTCAGGTATGAGGTCCTCGAAGAATCCTAAGCAGAGTGTTTTCTCATGGCAGCTCAGACGGGGGCCATGACGAACACTTCCATGGCACGTCGCACTGGCTAGAAATGTGGTCCTGAGGCTGTTCCAGTGCTCTGGAAATGTAGCTCTCCTTAAGGAACGAGCAGTGTGTTGTCCATCACTAGGCATACACAGACGGCCTCCGAGGGACCGACCTTTGGGCCTCGATGTTGCTCAGCAGGCCCACAGGGGTCTGGAGGTACTCACTGATCTTGGAGGGAAATTGATGCACACCCGAGGGGCCTACGAGTCCTGAAAAGGGTACTTCCTTTAAAATAAAGCAGAACAGGGGCTTCCCTGGTGGCGCAGTGGTTGAGAATCTGCCTGCCAATGCAGGGGACACGGGTTCGAGCCCTGGTCTGGGAGGATCCCACATGCCGCGGAGCAACTGGGCCTGTGAGCCACAACTACTGAGCATGCGCCTCTGGAGCCTGTGCTCCGTGACAAGAGGCCGCAATAGTGAGAGGCCTACGCGCCGTGATCAAGAGTGGCCCCCACTTACCGCAACTGGAGAGAGCCCTAGCACAGAAACGAAGACCCAACATAGCAATCAATCAATCAATAAACAAATCTTGAAAAAACAATAAAGAATAAAATAAGTAAAATAAAATAAAGCAGAACAGCGACTAAGACCTCATGGAAAGAGCTGCATGCCTCCCTTTCTGCGCGGCTACTCAGGGACTTACCTCGAGGCCAGTACTCACGTTGAGTTTCCCTTTAGCTCCAGAGCGTGGCAGGATGAGCTCCACCCCGGCCATCGAAGGAGCCGGCTTACCTGGAGAAAACTCATTTTCTTCCCAGAGCCATGCCTACAGTGGCTAGTGGCCTGTCAACAGCAGTCAATTTCAAGTAGCTTCAAGGCAGCATGAATGGAGCTTTCAAAATGGGAAAGCAAGGCTACTTCCATCTGGCCCCCATTTCCACGGGCACACGCAGCATACATCCCTGTGCTTTCTAACAAGTCCAAACAGACACAGGTTACCCAGTGGTGACTTCCCTGAATCAACTCCTCGAAGCAGAGTGTTCTGCAAATAGCGAACTGCCTCAAGCAAGGAACGCCCCAGCTAAGCCTCCGGGCGCGTGGCTCTTCAAAAGCCTGCAGTGTTACACGAGGAACTGGCCTTTAGTTGCAGTCGGAACGCAAGCCGACATTCTCCTGGAGGCAGGGTGACTTCAGGCAGGGGGTCCCAGATGGAATGCGAAGCCGAGGCTTATTCTCAGTGCAGCTCAGACTAGGGCAATGAGTCAGACTTGCACGGAATGTTGGACCTGCTAGAAAGGTGTTTGTCGACCTATGGGAGTGTTGAGGAAATCAAGCTGTCCCAAGAAAGAGTGCAGTCTGTTGCCCTACACTCGGCAAACACAGAGTGGCTCCAAAGGGCTACGGGCCTGGATGTGGCTTGGCAGGCCCACGGGGGCCTGAGGGTACTCAGTGTTCTTGCAGGGAATAGGGTGCCCAAGCGAGTCTCCTTGATGTCCTGCAAAGCGTACTGACGTTAAAATAATGCAGAGAAACGGCTACGGCCTCCTGGAAACTGCTGCACGCCTCCGCTTCTGCATGGCAATTCAGGGCCTTACCTCGAGACAACTGCTCACGCTGAGTGTCCCGTTGGCGACACAGCACGGTAGAATGCTGACTTTCTCCTCGAGCAGAATGACTTCAGGTACGAGGTCCTCGAAGAATCCTAAGCAGAGTGTTTTCTCATGGCAGCTCAGACGGGGGCCATGACGAACACTTCCATGGCACGTCGCACTGGCTAGAAATGTGGTCCTGAGGCTGTTCCAGTGCTCTGGAAATGTAGCTCTCCTTAAGGAACGAGCAGTGTGTTGCCCATCACTCGGCATACACAGACGGCCTCCGAGGGACCGACCTTTGGGCCTCGATGTTGCTCAGCAGGCCCACAGGGGTCTGGAGGTACTCACTGATCTTGGAGGGAAATTGATGCACACCCGAGGGGCCTACGAGTCCTGAAAAGGGTACTTCCTTTAAAATAAAGCAGAACAGGGGCTTCCCTGGTGGCGCAGTGGTTGAGAATCTGCCTGCCAATGCAGGGGACACGGGTTCGAGCCCTGGTCTGGGAGGATCCCACATGCCGCGGAGCAACTGGGCCCGTGAGCCACAACTACTGAGCATGCGCCTCTGGAGCCTGTGCTCCGCGACAAGAGACGCCGCGATAGTGAGAGGCCTACGCACCGCGATCAAGAGTGGCCCCCACTTACCGCAACTGGAGAGAGCTCTAGCACAGAAACGAAGACCCAACATAGCAATCAATCAATCAATCAATAAATCTTCAAAAAACAATAAAGAATAAAATAAGTAAAATAAAATAAAGCAGAACAGCGACTAAGACCTCATGGAAAGAGCTGCATGCCTCCCTTTCTGCGCGGCTACTCAGGGACTTACCTCGAGGCCAGTACTCACGTTGAGTTTCCCTTTAGCTCCAGAGCGTGGCAGGATGAGCTCCACCCCGGCCATCGAAGCACCCGGCTTACCTGGAGAAAACTCATTTTCTTCCCAGAGCCATGCCTACAGTGGCTAGTGGCCTGTCAACAGCAGTCAATTTCAAGTAGCTTCAAGGCAGCATGAATGGAGCTTTCAAAATGGGAAAGCAAGGCTACTTCCATCTGGCCCCCATTTCCACGGGCACACGCAGCATACATCCCTGTGCTTTCTAACAAGTCCAAACAGACACAGGTTACCCAGTGGTGACTTCCCTGAATCAACTCCTCGAAGCAGGGTGTTCTGCAAATAGCGAACTGCCTCAAGCAAGGAACGCCCCAGCTAAGCCTCCGGGCCTGTGGCTCTTCAAAAGCCTGCAGTGTTACACGAGGAACTGGCCTTTAGTTGCAGTCGGAACGCAAGCCGACATTCTCCTGGAGGCAGGGTGACTTCAGGCAGGGGGTCCCAGATGGAATGCGAAGCCGAGGCTTATTCTCAGTGCAGCTCAGACTAGGGCAATGAGTCAGACTTGCACGGAATGTTGGACCTGCTAGAAAGGTGTTCGTCGACCTGTGGGAGTGTTGAGGAAATCAAGCTGTCCCAAGAAAGAGTGCAGTCTGTTGCCCTACACTCGGCAAACACAGAGTGGCTCCGAAGGGCTACGGGCCTGGATGTGGCTTGGCAGGCCCACGGGGGCCTGAGGGTACTCAGTGTTCTTGCAGCGAATACGGTGCCCAAGCGAGGCTCCTAGATGTCCTGCAAAGCGTACTGACGTTAAAATAATGCAGAGAAACGGCTACGGCCTCCTGGAAACTGCTGCATGCCTCCGCTTCTGCATGGCAATTCAGGGTCTTACCTCGAGACAACTGCTCACGCTGAGTGTCCCCTTGGCGACACAGCACGGTAGGATGCTGACTTTCTCCTCGAGCAGAGTGACTTCAGGTATGAGGTCCTCGAAGAATCCTAAGCAGAGTGTTTTCTCATGGCAGCTCAGACGGGGGCCATGAGGAACACTTCCATGGCACGTCGCAGTGGCTAGAAATGTGGTCCTGAGGCTGTTCCAGTGCTCTAGAAATGTAGCTCTCCTTAAGGAACGAGCAGTGTGTTGCCCATCACTCGGCATACACAGACGGCCTCCGAGGGACCGACCTTTGGGCCTCGATGTTGCTCAGCAGGCCCACAGGGGTCTGGAGGTACTCACTGATCTTGGAGGGAAATTGATGCACACCCGAGGGGCCTACGAGTCCTGAAAAGGGTACTTCCTTTAAAATAAAGCAGAACAGGGGCTTCCCTGGTGGCGCAGTGGTTGAGAATCTGCCTGCCAATGCAGGGGACACGGGTTCGAGCCCTGGTCTGGGAGGATCCCACATGCCGCGGAGCAACTGGGCCCGTGAGCCACAACTACTGAGCATGCGCCTCTGGAGCCTGTGCTCCGTGACAAGAGGCCGCAATAGTGAGAGGCCTACGCGCCGTGATCAAGAGTGGCCCCCACTTACCGCAACTGGAGAGAGCCCTAGCACAGAAACGAAGACCCAACATAGCAATCAATCAATCAATAAACAAATCTTGAAAAAACAATAAAGAATAAAATAAGTAAAATAAAATAAAGCAGAACAGCGACTAAGACCTCATGGAAAGAGCTGCATGCCTCCCTTTCTGCGCGGCTACTCAGGGACTTACCTCGAGGCCAGTACTCACGTTGAGTTTCCCTTTAGCTCCAGAGCGTGGCAGGATGAGCTCCACCCCGGCCATCGAAGGAGCCGGCTTACCTGGAGAAAACTCATTTTCTTCCCAGAGCCATGCCTACAGTGGCTAGTGGCCTGTCAACAGCAGTCAATTTCAAGTAGCTTCAAGGCAGCATGAATGGAGCTTTCAAAATGGGAAAGCAAGGCTACTTCCATCTGGCCCCCATTTCCACGGGCACACGCAGCATACATCCCTGTGCTTTCTAACAAGTCCAAACAGACACAGGTTACCCAGTGGTGACTTCCCTGAATCAACTCCTCGAAGCAGAGTGTTCTGCAAATAGCGAACTGCCTCAAGCAAGGAACGCCCCAGCTAAGCCTCCGGGCCCATGGCTCTTCAAAAGCCTGCAGTGTTACACGAGGAACTGGCCTTTAGTTGCAGTCGGAACGCAAGCCGACATTCTCCTGGAGGCAGGGTGACTTCAGGCAGGGGGTCCCAGATGGAATGCGAAGCCGAGGCTTATTCTCAGTGCAGCTCAGACTAGGGCAATGAGTCAGACTTGCACGGAATGTTGGACCTGCTAGAAAGGTGTTTGTCGACCTATGGGAGTGTTGAGGAAATCAAGCTGTCCCAAGAAAGAGTGCAGTCTGTTGCCCTACACTCGGCAAACACAGAGTGGCTCCAAAGGGCTACGGGCCTGGATGTGGCTTGGCAGGCCCACGGGGGCCTGAGGGTACTCAGTGTTCTTGCAGGGAATAGGGTGCCCAAGCGAGTCTCCTTGATGTCCTGCAAAGCGTACTGACGTTAAAATAATGCAGAGAAACGGCTACGGCCTCCTGGAAACTGCTGCACGCCTCCGCTTCTGCATGGCAATTCAGGGCCTTACCTCGAGACAACTGCTCACGCTGAGTGTCCCGTTGGCGACACAGCACGGTAGGATGCTGACTTTCTCCTCGAGCAGAATAACTTCAGGTACGAGGTCCTCGAAGAATCCTAAGCAGAGTGTTTTCTCATGGCAGCTCAGACGGGGGCCATGACGAACACTTCCATGGCACGTCGCACTGGCTAGAAATGTGGTCCTGAGGCTGTTCCAGTGCTCTGGAAATGTAGCTCTCCTTAAGGAACGAGCAGTGTGTTGCCCATCACTCGGCATACACAGACGGCCTCCGAGGGACCGACCTTTGGGCCTCGATGTTGCTCAGCAGGCCCACAGGGTTCTGGAGGTACTCACTGATCTTGGAGGGAAATTGATGCACACCCGAGGGGCCTACGAGTCCTGAAAAGGGTACTTCCTTTAAAATAAAGCAGAACAGGGGCTTCCCTGGTGGCGCAGTGGTTGAGAATCTGCCTGCCAATGCAGGGGACACGGGTTCGAGCCCTGGTCTGGGAGGATCCCACATGCCGCGGAGCAACTGGGCCCGTGAGCCACAACTACTGAGCATGCGCCTCTGGAGCCTGTGCTCCGCGACAAGAGAGGCCGCGATAGTGAGAGGCCTACGCACCGCGATCAAGAGTGGCCCCCACTTACCGCAACTGGAGAGAGCCCTAGCACAGAAGCGAAGACCCAACATACCAATCAATCAATCAATAAATAAATCTTCAAAAAACAATAAAGAATAAAATAAGTAAAATAAAATAAAGCAGAACAGCGACTAAGACCTCATGGAAAGAGCTGCATGCCTCCCTTTCTGCGCGGCTACTCAGGGACTTACCTCGAGGCCAGTACTCACGTTGAGTTTCCCTTTAGCTCCAGAGCGTGGCAGGATGAGCTCCACCCCGGCCATCGAAGCACCCGGCTTACCTGGAGAAAACTCATTTTCTTCCCAGAGCCATGCCTACAGTGGCTAGTGGCCTGTCAACAGCAGTCAATTTCAAGTAGCTTCAAGGCAGCATGAATGGAGCTTTCAAAATGGGAAAGCAAGGCTACTTCCATCTGGCCCCCATTTCCACGGGCACACGCAGCATACATCCCTGTGCTTTCTAACAAGTCCAAACAGACACAGGTTACCCAGTGGTGACTTCCCTGAATCAACTCCTCGAAGCAGGGTGTTCTGCAAATAGCGAACTGCCTCAAGCAAGGAACGCCCCAGCTAAGCCTCCGGGCCTGTGGCTCTTCAAAAGCCTGCAGTGTTACACGAGGAACTGGCCTTTAGTTGCAGTCGGAACGCAAGCCGACATTCTCCTGGAGGCAGGGTGACTTCAGGCAGGGGGTCCCAGATGGAATGCGAAGCCGAGGCTTATTCTCAGTGCAGCTCAGACTAGGGCAATGAGTCAGACTTGCACGGAATGTTGGACCTGCTAGAAAGGTGTTCGTCGACCTGTGGGAGTGTTGAGGAAATCAAGCTGTCCTAAGAAAGAGTGCAGTCTGTTGCCCTACACTCGGCATACACAGAGTGGCTCCGAAGGGCTACGGGCCTGGATGTGGCTTGGCAGGCCCACGGGGGCCTGAGGGTACTCAGTGTTCTTGCAGCGAATACGGTGCCCAAGCGAGGCTCCTAGATGTCCTGCAAAGCGTACTGACGTTAAAATAATGCAGAGAAACGGCTACGGCCTCCTGGAAACTGCTGCATGCCTCCGCTTCTGCATGGCAATTCAGGGTCTTACCTCGAGACAACTGCTCACGCTGAGTGTCCCCTTGGCGACACAGCACGGTAGGATGCTGACTTTCTCCTCGAGCAGAGTGACTTCAGGTATGAGGTCCTCGAAGAATCCTAAGCAGAGTGTTTTCTCATGGCAGCTCAGACGGGGGCCATGAGGAACACTTCCATGGCACGTCGCAGTGGCTAGAAATGTGGTCCTGAGGCTGTTCCAGTGCTCTAGAAATGTAGCTCTCCTTAAGGAACGAGCAGTGTGTTGCCCATCACTCGGCATACACAGACGGCCTCCGAGGGACCGACCTTTGGGCCTCGATGTTGCTCAGCAGGCCCACAGGGGTCTGGAGGTACTCACTGATCTTGGAGGGAAATTGATGCACACCCGAGGGGCCTACGAGTCCTGAAAAGGGTACTTCCTTTAAAATAAAGCAGAACAGGGGCTTCCCTGGTGGCGCAGTGGTTGAGAATCTGCCTGCCAATGCAGGGGACACGGGTTCGAGCCCTGGTCTGGGAGGATCCCACATGCCGCGGAGCAACTGGGCCCGTGAGCCACAACTACTGAGCATGCGCCTCTGGAGCCTGTGCTCCATGACAAGAGGCCGCGATAGTGAGAGGCCTACGCGCCGCGATCAAGAGTGGCCCCCACTTACCGCAACTGGAGAGAGCCCTAGCACAGAAACGAAGACCCAACATAGCAATCAATCAATCAATAAACAAATCTTGAAAAAACAATAAAGAATAAAATAAGTAAAATAAAATAAAGCAGAACAGCGACTAAGACCTCATGGAAAGAGCTGCATGCCTCCCTTTCTGCGCGGCTACTCAGGGACTTACCTCGAGGCCAGTACTCACGTTGAGTTTCCCTTTAGCTCCAGAGCGTGGCAGGATGAGCTCCACCCCGGCCATCGAAGCAGCCGGCTCACCTGGAGAAAGCTCATTTTCTTCCCAGAGCCATGCCTACAGTGGCTAGTGGCCTGTCAACAGCAGTCAATTTCAAGTAGCTTCAAGGCAGCATGAATGGAGCTTTCAAAATGGGAAAGCAAGGCTACTTCCATGTGGCCCCCATTTCCACGGGCACACGCAGCATACATCCCTGTGCTTTCTAACAAGTCCAAACAGACACAGGTTACCCAGTGGTGACTTCCCTGAATCAACTCCTCGAAGCAGGGTGTTCTGCAAATAGCGAACTGCCTCAACCAAGGAACGCCCCAGCTAAGCCTCCGGGCCCATGGCTCTTCAAAAGCCTGCAGTGTTACACGAGGAACTGGCCTTTAGTTGCAGTCGGAACGCAAGCCGACATTCTCCTGGAGGCAGGGTGACTTCAGGCAGGGGGTCCCAGATGGAATGCGAAGCCGAGGCTTATTCTCAGTGCAGCTCAGACTAGGGCAATGAGTCAGACTTGCACGGAATGTTGGACCTGCTAGAAAGGTGTTCGTCGACCTGTGGGAGTGTTGAGGAAATCAAGCTGTCCCAAGAAAGAGTGCAGTCTGTTGCCCTACACTCGGCAAACACAGAGTGGCTCCGAAGGGCTACGGGCCTGGATGTGGCTTGGCAGGCCCACGGGGGCCTGAGGGTACTCAGTGTTCTTGCAGGGAATAGGGTGCCCAAGCGAGTCTCCTTGATGTCCTGCAAAGCGTACTGACGTTAAAATAATGCAGAGAAACGGCTACGGCCTCCTGGAAACTGCTGCACGCCTCCGCTTCTGCATGGCAATTCAGGGCCTTACCTCGAGACAACTGCTCACGCTGAGTGTCCCGTTGGCGACACAGCACGGTAGGATGCTGACTTTCTCCTCGAGCAGAATGACTTCAGGTACGAGGTCCTCGAAGAATCCTAAGCAGAGTGTTTTCTCATGGCAGCTCAGACGGGGGCCATGACGAACACTTCCATGGCACGTCGCACTGGCTAGAAATGTGGTCCTGAGGCTGTTCCAGTGCTCTGGAAATGTAGCTCTCCTTAAGGAACGAGCAGTGTGTTGCCCATCACTCGGCATACACAGACGGCCTCCGAGGGACCGACCTTTGGGCCTCGATGTTGCTCAGCAGGCCCACAGGGGTCTGGAGGTACTCACTGATCTTGGAGGGAAATTGATGCACACCCGAGGGGCCTACGAGTCCTGAAAAGGGTACTTCCTTTAAAATAAAGCAGAACAGGGGCTTCCCTGGTGGCGCAGTGGTTGAGAATCTGCCTGCCAATGCAGGGGACACGGGTTCGAGCCCTGGTCTGGGAGGATCCCACATGCCGCGGAGCAACTGGGCCCGTGAGCCACAACTACTGAGCATGCGCCTCTGGAGCCTGTGCTCCGCGACAAGAGAGGCTGCGATAGAGAGAGGCCTACGCACCGCGATCAAGAGTGGCCCCCACTTACCGCAACTGGAGAGAGCTCTAGCACAGAAACGAAGACCCAACATAGCAATCAATCAATCAATCAATAAATCTTCAAAAAACAATAAAGAATAAAATAAGTAAAATAAAATAAAGCAGAACAGCGACTAAGACCTCATGGAAAGAGCTGCATGCCTCCCTTTCTGCGTGGCTACTCAGGGACTTACCTCGAGGCCAGTACTCACGTTGAGTTTCCCTTTAGCTCCAGAGCGTGGCAGGATGAGCTCCACCCCGGCCATCGAAGCACCCGGCTTACCTGGAGAAAACTCATTTTCTTCCCAGAGCCATGCCTACAGTGGCTAGTGGCCTGTCAACAGCAGTCAATTTCAAGTAGCTTCAAGGCAGCATGAATGGAGCTTTCAAAATGGGAAAGCAAGGCTACTTCCATGTGGCCCCCATTTCCACGGGCACACGCAGCATACATCCCTGTGCTTTCTAACAAGTCCAAACAGACACAGGTTACCCAGTGGTGACTTCCCTGAATCAACTCCTCGAAGCAGGGTGTTCTGCAAATAGCGAACTGCCTCAAGCAAGGAACGCCCCAGCTAAGCCTCCGGGCCCGTGGCTCTTCAAAAGCCTGCAGTGTTACACGAGGAACTGGCCTTTAGTTGCAGTCGGAACGCAAGCCGACATTCTCCTGGAGGCAGGGTGACTTCAGGCAGGGGGTCCCAGATGGAATGCGAAGCCGAGGCTTATTCTCAGTGCAGCTCAGACTAGGGCAATGAGTCAGACTTGCACGGAATGTTGGACCTGCTAGAAAGGTGTTCGTCGACCTGTGGGAGTGTTGAGGAAATCAAGCTGTCCCAAGAAAGAGTGCAGTCTGTTGCCCTACACTCGGCAAACACAGAGTGGCTCCGAAGGGCTACGGGCCTGGATGTGGCTTGGCAGGCCCACGGGGGCCTGAGGGTACTCAGTGTTCTTGCAGGGAATAGGGTGCCCAAGCGAGGCTCCTAGATGTCCTGCAAAGCGTACTGACGTTAAAATAATGCAGAGCAACGGCTACGGCCTCCTGGAAACTGCTGCACGCCTCCGCTTCTGCATGGCAATTCAGGGTCTTACCTCGAGACAACTGCTCACGCTGTGTGTCCCCTTGGCGACACAGCACGGTAGGATGCTGACTTTCTCCTCGAGCAGAGTGACTTCAGGTACGAGGTCCTCGAAGAATCCTAAGCAGAGTGTTTTCTCATGGCAGCTCAGACGGGGGCCATGACGAACACTTCCATGGCACGTCGCACTGGCTAGAAATGTGGTCCTGAGGCTGTTCCAGTGCTCTGGAAATGTAGCTCTCCTTAAGGAACGAGCAGTGTGTTGCCCATCACTCGGCATACACAGACGGCCTCCGAGGGACCGACCTTTGGGCCTCGATGTTGCTCAGCAGGCCCACAGGGGTCTGGAGGTACTCACTGATCTTGGAGGGAAATTGATGCACACCCGAGGGGCTTACGAGTCCTGAAAAGGGTACTTCCTTTAAAATAAAGCAGAACAGGGGCTTCCCTGGTGGCGCAGTGGTTGAGAATCTGCCTGCCAATGCAGGGGACACGGGTTCGAGCCCTGGTCTGGGAGGATCCCACATGCCGCGGAGCAACTGGGCCCGTGAGCCACAACTACTGAGCATGCGCCTCTGGAGCCTGTGCTCCGTGACATGAAAGGCCGCCATAGTGAGAGGCCTACGCGCCGCGATCAAGAGTGGCCCCCACTTACCGCAACTGGAGAGAGCTCTAGCACAGAAACGAAGACCCAACATAGCAATCAATCAATCAATAAACAAATCTTCAAAAAACAATAAAAATAAAATAAGTAAAATAAAATAAAGCAGAACAGCGACTAAGACCTCATGGAAAGAGCTGATGCCTCCCTTTCTGCGCGGCTACTCAGGGACTTACCTCGAGGCCAGTACTCACGTTGAGTTTCCCTTTAGCTCCAGAGCGTGGCAGGATGAGCTCCACCCCGGCCATCGAAGCACCCGGCTTACCTGGAGAAAACTCATTTTCTTCCCAGAGCCATGCCTACAGTGGCTAGTGGCCTGTCAACAGCAGTCAATTTCAAGTAGCTTCAAGGCAGCATGAATGGAGCTTTCAAAATGGGAAAGCAAGGCTACTTCCATCTGGCCCCCATTTCCACGGGCACACGCAGCATACATCCCTGTGCTTTCTAACAAGTCCAAACAGACACAGGTTACCCAGTGGTGACTTCCCTGAATCAACTCCTCGAAGCAGGGTGTTCTGCAAATAGCGAACTGCCTCAAGCAAGGAACGCCCCAGCTAAGCCTCCGGGCCCGTGGCTCTTCAAAAGCCTGCAGTGTTACACGAGGAACTGGCCTTTAGTTGCAGTCGGAACGCAAGCCGACATTCTCCTGGAGGCAGGGTGACTTCAGGCAGGGGGTCCCAGATGGAATGCGAAGCCGAGGCTTATTCTCAGTGCAGCTCAGACTAGGGCAATGAGTCAGACTTGCACGGAATGTTGGACCTGCTAGAAAGGTGTTCGTCGACCTGTGGGAGTGTTGAGGAAATCAAGCTGTCCCAAGAAAGAGTGCAGTCTGTTGCCCTACACTCGGCAAACACAGAGTGGCTCCGAAGGGCTACGGGCCTGGATGTGGCTTGGCAGGCCCACGGGGGCCTGAGGGTACTCAGTGTTCTTGCAGGGAATAGGGTGCCCAAGCGAGGCTCCTAGATGTCCTGCAAAGCGTACTGACGTTAAAATAATGCAGAGCAACGGCTACGGCCTCCTGGAAACTGCTGCACGCCTCCGCTTCTGCATGGCAATTCAGGGTCTTACCTCGAGACAACTGCTCACGCTGTGTGTCCCCTTGGCGACACAGCACGGTAGGATGCTGACTTTCTCCTCGAGCAGAGTGACTTCAGGTACGAGGTCCTCGAAGAATCCTAAGCAGAGTGTTTTCTCATGGCAGCTCAGACGGGGGCCATGACGAACACTTCCATGGCACGTCGCACTGGCTAGAAATGTGGTCCTGAGGCTGTTCCAGTGCTCTGGAAATGTAGCTCTCCTTAAGGAACGAGCAGTGTGTTGCCCATCACTCGGCATACACAGACGGCCTCCGAGGGACCGACCTTTGGGCCTCGATGTTGCTCAGCAGGCCCACAGGGGTCTGGAGGTACTCACTGATCTTGGAGGGAAATTGATGCACACCCGAGGGGCCTACGAGTCCTGAAAAGGGTACTTCCTTTAAAATAAAGCAGAACAGGGGCTTCCCTGGTGGCGCAGTGGTTGAGAATCTGCCTGCCAATGCAGGGGACACAGGTTCGAGCCCTGGTCTGGGAGGATCCCACATGCCGCGGAGCAACTGGGCCCGTGAGCCACAACTACTGAGCATGCGCCTCTGGAGCCTGTGCTCCGTGACAAGAAAGGCCGCCATAGTGAGAGGCCTACGCACCGCGATCAAGAGTGGCCCCCACTTACCGCAACTGGAGAGAGCTCTAGCACAGAAACGAAGACCCAACATAGCAATCAATCAATCAATCAATAAATCTTCAAAAAACAATAAAGAATAAAATAAGTAAAATAAAATAAAGCAGAACAGCGACTAAGACCTCATGGAAAGAGCTGCATGCCTCCCTTTCTGCGCGGCTACTCAGGGACTTACCTCGAGGCCAGTACTCACGTTGAGTTTCCCTTTAGCTCCAGAGCGTGGCAGGATGAGCTCCACCCCGGCCATCGAAGCACCCGGCTTACCTGGAGAAAACTCATTTTCTTCCCAGAGCCATGCCTACAGTGGCTAGTGGCCTGTCAACAGCAGTCAATTTCAAGTAGCTTCAAGGCAGCATGAATGGAGCTTTCAAAATGGGAAAGCAAGGCTACTTCCATCTGGCCCCCATTTCCACGGGCACACGCAGCATACATCCCTGTGCTTTCTAACAAGTCCAAACAGACACAGGTTACCCAGTGGTGACTTCCCTGAATCAACTCCTCGAAGCAGGGTGTTCTGCAAATAGCGAACTGCCTCAAGCAAGGAACGCCCCAGCTAAGCCTCCGGGCCCGTGGCTCTTCAAAAGCCTGCAGTGTTACACGAGGAACTGGCCTTTAGTTGCAGTCGGAACGCAAGCCGACATTCTCCTGGAGGCAGGGTGACTTCAGGCAGGGGGTCCCAGATGGAATGCGAAGCCGAGGCTTATTCTCAGTGCAGCTCAGACTAGGGCAATGAGTCAGACTTGCACGGAATGTTGGACCTGCTAGAAAGGTGTTCGTCGACCTGTGGGAGTGTTGAGGAAATCAAGCTGTCCCAAGAAAGAGTGCAGTCTGTTGCCCTACACTCGGCAAACACAGAGTGGCTCCGAAGGGCTACGGGCCTGGATGTGGCTTGGCAGGCCCACGGGGGCCTGAGGGTACTCAGTGTTCTTGCAGGGAATAGGGTGCCCAAGCGAGGCTCCTAGATGTCCTGCAAAGCGTACTGACGTTAAAATAATGCAGAGCAACGGCTACGGCCTCCTGGAAACTGCTGCACGCCTCCGCTTCTGCATGGCAATTCAGGGTCTTACCTCGAGACAACTGCTCACGCTGTGTGTCCCCTTGGCGACACAGCACGGTAGGATGCTGACTTTCTCCTCGAGCAGAGTGACTTCAGGTATGAGGTCCTCGAAGAATCCTAAGCAGAGTGTTTTCTCATGGCAGCTCAGACGGGGGCCATGACGAACACTTCCATGGCACGTCGCACTGGCTAGAAATGTGGTCCTGAGGCTGTTCCAGTGCTCTGGAAATGTAGCTCTCCTTAAGGAACGAGCAGTGTGTTGTCCATCACTAGGCATACACAGACGGCCTCCGAGGGACCGACCTTTGGGCCTCGATGTTGCTCAGCAGGCCCACAGGGGTCTGGAGGTACTCACTGATCTTGGAGGGAAATTGATGCACACCCGAGGGGCCTACGAGTCCTGAAAAGGGTACTTCCTTTAAAATAAAGCAGAACAGGGGCTTCCCTGGTGGCGCAGTGGTTGAGAATCTGCCTGCCAATGCAGGGGACACGGGTTCGAGCCCTGGTCTGGGAGGATCCCACATGCCGCGGAGCAACTGGGCCCGTGAGCCACAACTACTGAGCATGCGCCTCTGGAGCCTGTGCTCCGTGACAAGAGGCCGCAATACTGAGAGGCCTACGCGCCGTGATCAAGAGTGGCCCCCACTTATCGCAACTGGAGAGAGCCCTAGCACAGAAACGAAGACCCAACATAGCAATCAATCAATCAATAAACAAATCTTGAAAAAACAATAAAGAATAAAATAAGTAAAATAAAATAAAGCAGAACAGCGACTAAGACCTCATGGAAAGAGCTGCATGCCTCCCTTTCTGCGCGGCTACTCAGGGACTTACCTCGAGGCCAGTACTCACGTTGAGTTTCCCTTTAGCTCCAGAGCGTGGCAGGATGAGCTCCACCCCGGCCATCGAAACACCCGGCTTACCTGGAGAAAACTCATTTTCTTCCCAGAGCCATGCCTACAGTGGCTAGTGGCCTGTCAACAGCAGTCAATTTCAAGTAGCTTCAAGGCAGCATGAATGGAGCTTTCAAAATGGGAAAGCAAGGCTACTTCCATCTGGCCCCCATTTCCACGGGCACACGCAGCATACATCCCTGTGCTTTCTAACAAGTCCAAACAGACACAGGTTACCCAGTGGTGACTTTCCTGAATCAACTCCTCGAAGCAGAGTGTTCTGCAAATAGCGAACTGCCTCAAGCAAGGAACGCCCCAGCTAAGCCTCCGGGCCCGTGGCTCTTCAAAAGCCTGCAGTGTTACACGAGGAACTGGCCTTTAGTTGCAGTCGGAACGCAAGCCGACATTCTCCTGGAGGCAGGGTGACTTCAGGCAGGGGGTCCCAGATGGAATGCGAAGCCGAGGCTTATTCTCAGTGCAGCTCAGACTAGGGCAATGAGTCAGACTTGCACGGAATGTTGGACCTGCTAGAAAGGTGTTCGTCGACCTGTGGGAGTGTTGAGGAAATCAAGCTGTCCCAAGAAAGAGTGCAGTCTGTTGCCCTACACTCGGCAAACACAGAGTGGCTCCGAAGGGCTACGGGCCTGGATGTGGCTTGGCAGGCCCACGGGGGCCTGAGGGTACTCAGTGTTCTTGCAGGGAATAGGGTGCCCAAGCGAGGCTCCTAGATGTCCTGCAAAGCGTACTGACGTTAAAATAATGCAGAGCAACGGCTACGGCCTCCTGGAAACTGCTGCACGCCTCCGCTTCTGCATGGCAATTCAGGGTCTTACCTCGAGACAACTGCTCACGCTGTGTGTCCCCTTGGCGACACAGCACGGTAGGATGCTGACTTTCTCCTCGAGCAGAGTGACTTCAGGTACGAGGTCCTCGAAGAATCCTAAGCAGAGTGTTTTCTCATGGCAGCTCAGACGGGGGCCATGACGAACACTTCCATGGCACGTCGCACTGGCTAGAAATGTGGTCCTGAGGCTGTTCCAGTGCTCTGGAAATGTAGCTCTCCTTAAGGAACGAGCAGTGTGTTGCCCATCACTCGGCATACACAGACGGCCTCCGAGGGACCGACCTTTGGGCCTCGATGTTGCTCAGCAGGCCCACAGGGGTCTGGAGGTACTCACTGATCTTGGAGGGAAATTGATGCACACCCGAGGGGCCTACGAGTCCTGAAAAGGGTACTTCCTTTAAAATAAAGCAGAACAGGGGCTTCCCTGGTGGCGCAGTGGTTGAGAATCTGCCTGCCAATGCAGGGGACACGGGTTCGAGCCCTGGTCTGGGAGGATCCCACATGCCGCGGAGCAACTGGGCCCGTGAGCCACAACTACTGAGCATGCGCCTCTGGAGCCTGTGCTCCGTGACAAGAAAGGCCGCCATAGTGAGAGGCCTACGCACCGCGATCAAGAGTGGCCCCCACTTACCGCAACTGGAGAGAGCTCTAGCACAGAAACGAAGACCCAACATAGCAATCAATCAATCAATCAATAAATCTTCAAAAAACAATAAAGAATAAAATAAGTAAAATAAAATAAAGCAGAACAGCGACTAAGACCTCATGGAAAGAGCTGCATGCCTCCCTTTCTGCGCGGCTACTCAGGGACTTACCTCGAGGCCAGTACTCACGTTGAGTTTCCCTTTAGCTCCAGAGCGTGGCAGGATGAGCTCCACCCCGGCCATCGAAGCACCCGGCTTACCTGGAGAAAACTCATTTTCTTCCCAGAGCCATGCCTACAGTGGCTAGTGGCCTGTCAACAGCAGTCAATTTCAAGTAGCTTCAAGGCAGCATGAATGGAGCTTTCAAAATGGGAAAGCAAGGCTACTTCCATCTGGCCCCCATTTCCACGGGCACACGCAGCATACATCCCTGTGCTTTCTAACAAGTCCAAACAGACACAGGTTACCCAGTGGTGACTTCCCTGAATCAACTCCTCGAAGCAGGGTGTTCTGCAAATAGCGAACTGCCTCAAGCAAGGAACGCCCCAGCTAAGCCTCCGGGCCTGTGGCTCTTCAAAAGCCTGCAGTGTTACACGAGGAACTGGCCTTTAGTTGCAGTCGGAACGCAAGCCGACATTCTCCTGGAGGCAGGGTGACTTCAGGCAGGGGGTCCCAGATGGAATGCGAAGCCGAGGCTTATTCTCAGTGCAGCTCAGACTAGGGCAATGAGTCAGACTTGCACGGAATGTTGGACCTGCTAGAAAGGTGTTCGTCGACCTGTGGGAGTGTTGAGGAAATCAAGCTGTCCTAAGAAAGAGTGCAGTCTGTTGCCCTACACTCGGCATACACAGAGTGGCTCCGAAGGGCTACGGGCCTGGATGTGGCTTGGCAGGCCCACGGGGGCCTGAGGGTACTCAGTGTTCTTGCAGCGAATACGGTGCCCAAGCGAGGCTCCTAGATGTCCTGCAAAGCGTACTGACGTTAAAATAATGCAGAGAAACGGCTACGGCCTCCTGGAAACTGCTGCATGCCTCCGCTTCTGCATGGCAATTCAGGGTCTTACCTCGAGACAACTGCTCACGCTGAGTGTCCCCTTGGCGACACAGCACGGTAGGATGCTGACTTTCTCCTCGAGCAGAGTGACTTCAGGTATGAGGTCCTCGAAGAATCCTAAGCAGAGTGTTTTCTCATGGCAGCTCAGACGGGGGCCATGAGGAACACTTCCATGGCACGTCGCAGTGGCTAGAAATGTGGTCCTGAGGCTGTTCCAGTGCTCTAGAAATGTAGCTCTCCTTAAGGAACGAGCAGTGTGTTGCCCATCACTCGGCATACACAGACGGCCTCCGAGGGACCGACCTTTGGGCCTCGATGTTGCTCAGCAGGCCCACAGGGGTCTGGAGGTACTCACTGATCTTGGAGGGAAATTGATGCACACCCGAGGGGCCTACGAGTCCTGAAAAGGGTACTTCCTTTAAAATAAAGCAGAACAGGGGCTTCCCTGGTGGCGCAGTGGTTGAGAATCTGCCTGCCAATGCAGGGGACACGGGTTCGAGCCCTGGTCTGGGAGGATCCCACATGCCGCGGAGCAACTGGGCCCGTGAGCCACAACTACTGAGCATGCGCCTCTGGAGCCTGTGCTCCATGACAAGAGGCCGCGATAGTGAGAGGCCTACGCGCCGCGATCAAGAGTGGCCCCCACTTACCGCAACTGGAGAGAGCCCTAGCACAGAAACGAAGACCCAACATAGCAATCAATCAATCAATAAACAAATCTTGAAAAAACAATAAAGAATAAAATAAGTAAAATAAAATAAAGCAGAACAGCGACTAAGACCTCATGGAAAGAGCTGCATGCCTCCCTTTCTGCGCGGCTACTCAGGGACTTACCTCGAGGCCAGTACTCACGTTGAGTTTCCCTTTAGCTCCAGAGCGTGGCAGGATGAGCTCCACCCCGGCCATCGAAGCAGCCGGCTCACCTGGAGAAAGCTCATTTTCTTCCCAGAGCCATGCCTACAGTGGCTAGTGGCCTGTCAACAGCAGTCAATTTCAAGTAGCTTCAAGGCAGCATGAATGGAGCTTTCAAAATGGGAAAGCAAGGCTACTTCCATGTGGCCCCCATTTCCACGGGCACACGCAGCATACATCCCTGTGCTTTCTAACAAGTCCAAACAGACACAGGTTACCCAGTGGTGACTTCCCTGAATCAACTCCTCGAAGCAGGGTGTTCTGCAAATAGCGAACTGCCTCAACCAAGGAACGCCCCAGCTAAGCCTCCGGGCCCATGGCTCTTCAAAAGCCTGCAGTGTTACACGAGGAACTGGCCTTTAGTTGCAGTCGGAACGCAAGCCGACATTCTCCTGGAGGCAGGGTGACTTCAGGCAGGGGGTCCCAGATGGAATGCGAAGCCGAGGCTTATTCTCAGTGCAGCTCAGACTAGGGCAATGAGTCAGACTTGCACGGAATGTTGGACCTGCTAGAAAGGTGTTCGTCGACCTGTGGGAGTGTTGAGGAAATCAAGCTGTCCCAAGAAAGAGTGCAGTCTGTTGCCCTACACTCGGCAAACACAGAGTGGCTCCGAAGGGCTACGGGCCTGGATGTGGCTTGGCAGGCCCACGGGGGCCTGAGGGTACTCAGTGTTCTTGCAGGGAATAGGGTGCCCAAGCGAGTCTCCTTGATGTCCTGCAAAGCGTACTGACGTTAAAATAATGCAGAGAAACGGCTACGGCCTCCTGGAAACTGCTGCACGCCTCCGCTTCTGCATGGCAATTCAGGGCCTTACCTCGAGACAACTGCTCACGCTGAGTGTCCCGTTGGCGACACAGCACGGTAGGATGCTGACTTTCTCCTCGAGCAGAATGACTTCAGGTACGAGGTCCTCGAAGAATCCTAAGCAGAGTGTTTTCTCATGGCAGCTCAGACGGGGGCCATGACGAACACTTCCATGGCACGTCGCACTGGCTAGAAATGTGGTCCTGAGGCTGTTCCAGTGCTCTGGAAATGTAGCTCTCCTTAAGGAACGAGCAGTGTGTTGCCCATCACTCGGCATACACAGACGGCCTCCGAGGGACCGACCTTTGGGCCTCGATGTTGCTCAGCAGGCCCACAGGGGTCTGGAGGTACTCACTGATCTTGGAGGGAAATTGATGCACACCCGAGGGGCCTACGAGTCCTGAAAAGGGTACTTCCTTTAAAATAAAGCAGAACAGGGGCTTCCCTGGTGGCGCAGTGGTTGAGAATCTGCCTGCCAATGCAGGGGACACGGGTTCGAGCCCTGGTCTGGGAGGATCCCACATGCCGCGGAGCAACTGGGCCCGTGAGCCACAACTACTGAGCATGCGCCTCTGGAGCCTGTGCTCCGCGACAAGAGAGGCTGCGATAGAGAGAGGCCTACGCACCGCGATCAAGAGTGGCCCCCACTTACCGCAACTGGAGAGAGCTCTAGCACAGAAACGAAGACCCAACATAGCAATCAATCAATCAATCAATAAATCTTCAAAAAACAATAAAGAATAAAATAAGTAAAATAAAATAAAGCAGAACAGCGACTAAGACCTCATGGAAAGAGCTGCATGCCTCCCTTTCTGCGTGGCTACTCAGGGACTTACCTCGAGGCCAGTACTCACGTTGAGTTTCCCTTTAGCTCCAGAGCGTGGCAGGATGAGCTCCACCCCGGCCATCGAAGCACCCGGCTTACCTGGAGAAAACTCATTTTCTTCCCAGAGCCATGCCTACAGTGGCTAGTGGCCTGTCAACAGCAGTCAATTTCAAGTAGCTTCAAGGCAGCATGAATGGAGCTTTCAAAATGGGAAAGCAAGGCTACTTCCATGTGGCCCCCATTTCCACGGGCACACGCAGCATACATCCCTGTGCTTTCTAACAAGTCCAAACAGACACAGGTTACCCAGTGGTGACTTCCCTGAATCAACTCCTCGAAGCAGGGTGTTCTGCAAATAGCGAACTGCCTCAAGCAAGGAACGCCCCAGCTAAGCCTCCGGGCCCGTGGCTCTTCAAAAGCCTGCAGTGTTACACGAGGAACTGGCCTTTAGTTGCAGTCGGAACGCAAGCCGACATTCTCCTGGAGGCAGGGTGACTTCAGGCAGGGGGTCCCAGATGGAATGCGAAGCCGAGGCTTATTCTCAGTGCAGCTCAGACTAGGGCAATGAGTCAGACTTGCACGGAATGTTGGACCTGCTAGAAAGGTGTTCGTCGACCTGTGGGAGTGTTGAGGAAATCAAGCTGTCCCAAGAAAGAGTGCAGTCTGTTGCCCTACACTCGGCAAACACAGAGTGGCTCCGAAGGGCTACGGGCCTGGATGTGGCTTGGCAGGCCCACGGGGGCCTGAGGGTACTCAGTGTTCTTGCAGGGAATAGGGTGCCCAAGCGAGGCTCCTAGATGTCCTGCAAAGCGTACTGACGTTAAAATAATGCAGAGCAACGGCTACGGCCTCCTGGAAACTGCTGCACGCCTCCGCTTCTGCATGGCAATTCAGGGTCTTACCTCGAGACAACTGCTCACGCTGTGTGTCCCCTTGGCGACACAGCACGGTAGGATGCTGACTTTCTCCTCGAGCAGAGTGACTTCAGGTACGAGGTCCTCGAAGAATCCTAAGCAGAGTGTTTTCTCATGGCAGCTCAGACGGGGGCCATGACGAACACTTCCATGGCACGTCGCACTGGCTAGAAATGTGGTCCTGAGGCTGTTCCAGTGCTCTGGAAATGTAGCTCTCCTTAAGGAACGAGCAGTGTGTTGCCCATCACTCGGCATACACAGACGGCCTCCGAGGGACCGACCTTTGGGCCTCGATGTTGCTCAGCAGGCCCACAGGGGTCTGGAGGTACTCACTGATCTTGGAGGGAAATTGATGCACACCCGAGGGGCTTACGAGTCCTGAAAAGGGTACTTCCTTTAAAATAAAGCAGAACAGGGGCTTCCCTGGTGGCGCAGTGGTTGAGAATCTGCCTGCCAATGCAGGGGACACGGGTTCGAGCCCTGGTCTGGGAGGATCCCACATGCCGCGGAGCAACTGGGCCCGTGAGCCACAACTACTGAGCATGCGCCTCTGGAGCCTGTGCTCCGTGACATGAAAGGCCGCCATAGTGAGAGGCCTACGCGCCGCGATCAAGAGTGGCCCCCACTTACCGCAACTGGAGAGAGCTCTAGCACAGAAACGAAGACCCAACATAGCAATCAATCAATCAATAAACAAATCTTCAAAAAACAATAAAAATAAAATAAGTAAAATAAAATAAAGCAGAACAGCGACTAAGACCTCATGGAAAGAGCTGCATGCCTCCCTTTCTGCGCGGCTACTCAGGGACTTACCTCGAGGCCAGTACTCACGTTGAGTTTCCCTTTAGCTCCAGAGCGTGGCAGGATGAGCTCCACCCCGGCCATCGAAGCACCCGGCTTACCTGGAGAAAACTCATTTTCTTCCCAGAGCCATGCCTACAGTGGCTAGTGGCCTGTCAACAGCAGTCAATTTCAAGTAGCTTCAAGGCAGCATGAATGGAGCTTTCAAAATGGGAAAGCAAGGCTACTTCCATCTGGCCCCCATTTCCACGGGCACACGCAGCATACATCCCTGTGCTTTCTAACAAGTCCAAACAGACACAGGTTACCCAGTGGTGACTTCCCTGAATCAACTCCTCGAAGCAGGGTGTTCTGCAAATAGCGAACTGCCTCAAGCAAGGAACGCCCCAGCTAAGCCTCCGGGCCCGTGGCTCTTCAAAAGCCTGCAGTGTTACACGAGGAACTGGCCTTTAGTTGCAGTCGGAACGCAAGCCGACATTCTCCTGGAGGCAGGGTGACTTCAGGCAGGGGGTCCCAGATGGAATGCGAAGCCGAGGCTTATTCTCAGTGCAGCTCAGACTAGGGCAATGAGTCAGACTTGCACGGAATGTTGGACCTGCTAGAAAGGTGTTCGTCGACCTGTGGGAGTGTTGAGGAAATCAAGCTGTCCCAAGAAAGAGTGCAGTCTGTTGCCCTACACTCGGCAAACACAGAGTGGCTCCGAAGGGCTACGGGCCTGGATGTGGCTTGGCAGGCCCACGGGGGCCTGAGGGTACTCAGTGTTCTTGCAGGGAATAGGGTGCCCAAGCGAGGCTCCTAGATGTCCTGCAAAGCGTACTGACGTTAAAATAATGCAGAGCAACGGCTACGGCCTCCTGGAAACTGCTGCACGCCTCCGCTTCTGCATGGCAATTCAGGGTCTTACCTCGAGACAACTGCTCACGCTGTGTGTCCCCTTGGCGACACAGCACGGTAGGATGCTGACTTTCTCCTCGAGCAGAGTGACTTCAGGTACGAGGTCCTCGAAGAATCCTAAGCAGAGTGTTTTCTCATGGCAGCTCAGACGGGGGCCATGACGAACACTTCCATGGCACGTCGCACTGGCTAGAAATGTGGTCCTGAGGCTGTTCCAGTGCTCTGGAAATGTAGCTCTCCTTAAGGAACGAGCAGTGTGTTGCCCATCACTCGGCATACACAGACGGCCTCCGAGGGACCGACCTTTGGGCCTCGATGTTGCTCAGCAGGCCCACAGGGGTCTGGAGGTACTCACTGATCTTGGAGGGAAATTGATGCACACCCGAGGGGCCTACGAGTCCTGAAAAGGGTACTTCCTTTAAAATAAAGCAGAACAGGGGCTTCCCTGGTGGCGCAGTGGTTGAGAATCTGCCTGCCAATGCAGGGGACACAGGTTCGAGCCCTGGTCTGGGAGGATCCCACATGCCGCGGAGCAACTGGGCCCGTGAGCCACAACTACTGAGCATGCGCCTCTGGAGCCTGTGCTCCGTGACAAGAAAGGCCGCCATAGTGAGAGGCCTACGCACCGCGATCAAGAGTGGCCCCCACTTACCGCAACTGGAGAGAGCTCTAGCACAGAAACGAAGACCCAACATAGCAATCAATCAATCAATCAATAAATCTTCAAAAAACAATAAAGAATAAAATAAGTAAAATAAAATAAAGCAGAACAGCGACTAAGACCTCATGGAAAGAGCTGCATGCCTCCCTTTCTGCGCGGCTACTCAGGGACTTACCTCGAGGCCAGTACTCACGTTGAGTTTCCCTTTAGCTCCAGAGCGTGGCAGGATGAGCTCCACCCCGGCCATCGAAGCACCCGGCTTACCTGGAGAAAACTCATTTTCTTCCCAGAGCCATGCCTACAGTGGCTAGTGGCCTGTCAACAGCAGTCAATTTCAAGTAGCTTCAAGGCAGCATGAATGGAGCTTTCAAAATGGGAAAGCAAGGCTACTTCCATCTGGCCCCCATTTCCACGGGCACACGCAGCATACATCCCTGTGCTTTCTAACAAGTCCAAACAGACACAGGTTACCCAGTGGTGACTTCCCTGAATCAACTCCTCGAAGCAGGGTGTTCTGCAAATAGCGAACTGCCTCAAGCAAGGAACGCCCCAGCTAAGCCTCCGGGCCCGTGGCTCTTCAAAAGCCTGCAGTGTTACACGAGGAACTGGCCTTTAGTTGCAGTCGGAACGCAAGCCGACATTCTCCTGGAGGCAGGGTGACTTCAGGCAGGGGGTCCCAGATGGAATGCGAAGCCGAGGCTTATTCTCAGTGCAGCTCAGACTAGGGCAATGAGTCAGACTTGCACGGAATGTTGGACCTGCTAGAAAGGTGTTCGTCGACCTGTGGGAGTGTTGAGGAAATCAAGCTGTCCCAAGAAAGAGTGCAGTCTGTTGCCCTACACTCGGCAAACACAGAGTGGCTCCGAAGGGCTACGGGCCTGGATGTGGCTTGGCAGGCCCACGGGGGCCTGAGGGTACTCAGTGTTCTTGCAGGGAATAGGGTGCCCAAGCGAGGCTCCTAGATGTCCTGCAAAGCGTACTGACGTTAAAATAATGCAGAGCAACGGCTACGGCCTCCTGGAAACTGCTGCACGCCTCCGCTTCTGCATGGCAATTCAGGGTCTTACCTCGAGACAACTGCTCACGCTGTGTGTCCCCTTGGCGACACAGCACGGTAGGATGCTGACTTTCTCCTCGAGCAGAGTGACTTCAGGTATGAGGTCCTCGAAGAATCCTAAGCAGAGTGTTTTCTCATGGCAGCTCAGACGGGGGCCATGACGAACACTTCCATGGCACGTCGCACTGGCTAGAAATGTGGTCCTGAGGCTGTTCCAGTGCTCTGGAAATGTAGCTCTCCTTAAGGAACGAGCAGTGTGTTGTCCATCACTAGGCATACACAGACGGCCTCCGAGGGACCGACCTTTGGGCCTCGATGTTGCTCAGCAGGCCCACAGGGGTCTGGAGGTACTCACTGATCTTGGAGGGAAATTGATGCACACCCGAGGGGCCTACGAGTCCTGAAAAGGGTACTTCCTTTAAAATAAAGCAGAACAGGGGCTTCCCTGGTGGCGCAGTGGTTGAGAATCTGCCTGCCAATGCAGGGGACACGGGTTCGAGCCCTGGTCTGGGAGGATCCCACATGCCGCGGAGCAACTGGGCCCGTGAGCCACAACTACTGAGCATGCGCCTCTGGAGCCTGTGCTCCGTGACAAGAGGCCGCAATACTGAGAGGCCTACGCGCCGTGATCAAGAGTGGCCCCCACTTATCGCAACTGGAGAGAGCCCTAGCACAGAAACGAAGACCCAACATAGCAATCAATCAATCAATAAACAAATCTTGAAAAAACAATAAAGAATAAAATAAGTAAAATAAAATAAAGCAGAACAGCGACTAAGACCTCATGGAAAGAGCTGCATGCCTCCCTTTCTGCGCGGCTACTCAGGGACTTACCTCGAGGCCAGTACTCACGTTGAGTTTCCCTTTAGCTCCAGAGCGTGGCAGGATGAGCTCCACCCCGGCCATCGAAACACCCGGCTTACCTGGAGAAAACTCATTTTCTTCCCAGAGCCATGCCTACAGTGGCTAGTGGCCTGTCAACAGCAGTCAATTTCAAGTAGCTTCAAGGCAGCATGAATGGAGCTTTCAAAATGGGAAAGCAAGGCTACTTCCATCTGGCCCCCATTTCCACGGGCACACGCAGCATACATCCCTGTGCTTTCTAACAAGTCCAAACAGACACAGGTTACCCAGTGGTGACTTTCCTGAATCAACTCCTCGAAGCAGAGTGTTCTGCAAATAGCGAACTGCCTCAAGCAAGGAACGCCCCAGCTAAGCCTCCGGGCCCGTGGCTCTTCAAAAGCCTGCAGTGTTACACGAGGAACTGGCCTTTAGTTGCAGTCGGAACGCAAGCCGACATTCTCCTGGAGGCAGGGTGACTTCAGGCAGGGGGTCCCAGATGGAATGCGAAGCCGAGGCTTATTCTCAGTGCAGCTCAGACTAGGGCAATGAGTCAGACTTGCACGGAATGTTGGACCTGCTAGAAAGGTGTTCGTCGACCTGTGGGAGTGTTGAGGAAATCAAGCTGTCCCAAGAAAGAGTGCAGTCTGTTGCCCTACACTCGGCAAACACAGAGTGGCTCCGAAGGGCTACGGGCCTGGATGTGGCTTGGCAGGCCCACGGGGGCCTGAGGGTACTCAGTGTTCTTGCAGGGAATAGGGTGCCCAAGCGAGGCTCCTAGATGTCCTGCAAAGCGTACTGACGTTAAAATAATGCAGAGCAACGGCTACGGCCTCCTGGAAACTGCTGCACGCCTCCGCTTCTGCATGGCAATTCAGGGTCTTACCTCGAGACAACTGCTCACGCTGTGTGTCCCCTTGGCGACACAGCACGGTAGGATGCTGACTTTCTCCTCGAGCAGAGTGACTTCAGGTACGAGGTCCTCGAAGAATCCTAAGCAGAGTGTTTTCTCATGGCAGCTCAGACGGGGGCCATGACGAACACTTCCATGGCACGTCGCACTGGCTAGAAATGTGGTCCTGAGGCTGTTCCAGTGCTCTGGAAATGTAGCTCTCCTTAAGGAACGAGCAGTGTGTTGCCCATCACTCGGCATACACAGACGGCCTCCGAGGGACCGACCTTTGGGCCTCGATGTTGCTCAGCAGGCCCACAGGGGTCTGGAGGTACTCACTGATCTTGGAGGGAAATTGATGCACACCCGAGGGGCCTACGAGTCCTGAAAAGGGTACTTCCTTTAAAATAAAGCAGAACAGGGGCTTCCCTGGTGGCGCAGTGGTTGAGAATCTGCCTGCCAATGCAGGGGACACGGGTTCGAGCCCTGGTCTGGGAGGATCCCACATGCCGCGGAGCAACTGGGCCCGTGAGCCACAACTACTGAGCATGCGCCTCTGGAGCCTGTGCTCCGTGACAAGAAAGGCCGCCATAGTGAGAGGCCTACGCACCGCGATCAAGAGTGGCCCCCACTTACCGCAACTGGAGAGAGCTCTAGCACAGAAACGAAGACCCAACATAGCAATCAATCAATCAATCAATAAATCTTCAAAAAACAATAAAGAATAAAATAAGTAAAATAAAATAAAGCAGAACAGCGACTAAGACCTCATGGAAAGAGCTGCATGCCTCCCTTTCTGCGCGGCTACTCAGGGACTTACCTCGAGGCCAGTACTCACGTTGAGTTTCCCTTTAGCTCCAGAGCGTGGCAGGATGAGCTCCACCCCGGCCATCGAAGCACCCGGCTTACCTGGAGAAAACTCATTTTCTTCCCAGAGCCATGCCTACAGTGGCTAGTGGCCTGTCAACAGCAGTCAATTTCAAGTAGCTTCAAGGCAGCATGAATGGAGCTTTCAAAATGGGAAAGCAAGGCTACTTCCATCTGGCCCCCATTTCCACGGGCACACGCAGCATACATCCCTGTGCTTTCTAACAAGTCCAAACAGACACAGGTTACCCAGTGGTGACTTCCCTGAATCAACTCCTCGAAGCAGGGTGTTCTGCAAATAGCGAACTGCCTCAAGCAAGGAACGCCCCAGCTAAGCCTCCGGGCCTGTGGCTCTTCAAAAGCCTGCAGTGTTACACGAGGAACTGGCCTTTAGTTGCAGTCGGAACGCAAGCCGACATTCTCCTGGAGGCAGGGTGACTTCAGGCAGGGGGTCCCAGATGGAATGCGAAGCCGAGGCTTATTCTCAGTGCAGCTCAGACTAGGGCAATGAGTCAGACTTGCACGGAATGTTGGACCTGCTAGAAAGGTGTTCGTCGACCTGTGGGAGTGTTGAGGAAATCAAGCTGTCCCAAGAAAGAGTGCAGTCTGTTGCCCTACACTCGGCAAACACAGAGTGGCTCCGAAGGGCTACGGGCCTGGATGTGGCTTGGCAGGCCCACGGGGGCCTGAGGGTACTCAGTGTTCTTGCAGGGAATAGGGTGCCCAAGCGAGGCTCCTAGATGTCCTGCAAAGCGTACTGACGTTAAAATAATGCAGAGCAACGGCTACGGCCTCCTGGAAACTGCTGCACGCCTCCGCTTCTGCATGGCAATTCAGGGTCTTACCTCGAGACAACTGCTCACGCTGTGTGTCCCCTTGGCGACACAGCACGGTAGGATGCTGACTTTCTCCTCGAGCAGAGTGACTTCAGGTATGAGGTCCTCGAAGAATCCTAAGCAGAGTGTTTTCTCATGGCAGCTCAGACGGGGGCCATGACGAACACTTCCATGGCACGTCGCACTGGCTAGAAATGTGGTCCTGAGGCTGTTCCAGTGCTCTGGAAATGTAGCTCTCCTTAAGGAACGAGCAGTGTGTTGTCCATCACTAGGCATACACAGACGGCCTCCGAGGGACCGACCTTTGGGCCTCGATGTTGCTCAGCAGGCCCACAGGGGTCTGGAGGTACTCACTGATCTTGGAGGGAAATTGATGCACACCCGAGGGGCCTACGAGTCCTGAAAAGGGTACTTCCTTTAAAATAAAGCAGAACAGGGGCTTCCCTGGTGGCGCAGTGGTTGAGAATCTGCCTGCCAATGCAGGGGACACGGGTTCGAGCCCTGGTCTGGGAGGATCCCACATGCCGCGGAGCAACTGGGCCCGTGAGCCACAACTACTGAGCATGCGCCTCTGGAGCCTGTGCTCCGTGACAAGAGGCCGCAATAGTGAGAGGCCTACGCGCCGTGATCAAGAGTGGCCCCCACTTATCGCAACTGGAGAGAGCCCTAGCACAGAAACGAAGACCCAACATAGCAATCAATCAATCAATAAACAAATCTTGAAAAAACAATAAAGAATAAAATAAGTAAAATAAAATAAAGCAGAACAGCGACTAAGACCTCATGGAAAGAGCTGCATGCCTCCCTTTCTGCGCGGCTACTCAGGGACTTACCTCGAGGCCAGTACTCACGTTGAGTTTCCCTTTAGCTCCAGAGCGTGGCAGGATGAGCTCCACCCCGGCCATCGAAACACCCGGCTTACCTGGAGAAAACTCATTTTCTTCCCAGAGCCATGCCTACAGTGGCTAGTGGCCTGTCAACAGCAGTCAATTTCAAGTAGCTTCAAGGCAGCATGAATGGAGCTTTCAAAATGGGAAAGCAAGGCTACTTCCATCTGGCCCCCATTTCCACGGGCACACGCAGCATACATCCCTGTGCTTTCTAACAAGTCCAAACAGACACAGGTTACCCAGTGGTGACTTTCCTGCATCAACTCCTCGAAGCAGAGTGTTCTGCAAATAGCGAACTGCCTCAAGCAAGGAACGCCCCAGCTAAGCCTCCGGGCCCGTGGCTCTTCAAAAGCCTGCAGTGTTACACGAGGAACTGGCCTTTAGTTGCAGTCGGAACGCAAGCCGACATTCTCCTGGAGGCAGGGTGACTTCAGGCAGGGGGTCCCAGATGGAATGCGAAGCCGAGGCTTATTCTCAGTGCAGCTCAGACTAGGGCAATGAGTCAGACTTGCACGGAATGTTGGACCTGCTAGAAAGGTGTTCGTCGACCTGTGGGAGTGTTGAGGAAATCAAGCTGTCCCAAGAAAGAGTGCAGTCTGTTGCCCTACACTCGGCAAACACAGAGTGGCTCCGAAGGGCTACGGGCCTGGATGTGGCTTGGCAGGCCCACGGGGGCCTGAGGGTACTCAGTGTTCTTGCAGGGAATAGGGTGCCCAAGCGAGGCTCCTAGATGTCCTGCAAAGCGTACTGACGTTAAAATAATGCAGAGCAACGGCTACGGCCTCCTGGAAACTGCTGCACGCCTCCGCTTCTGCATGGCAATTCAGGGTCTTACCTCGAGACAACTGCTCACGCTGTGTGTCCCCTTGGCGACACAGCACGGTAGGATGCTGACTTTCTCCTCGAGCAGAGTGACTTCAGGTACGAGGTCCTCGAAGAATCCTAAGCAGAGTGTTTTCTCATGGCAGCTCAGACGGGGGCCATGACGAACACTTCCATGGCACGTCGCACTGGCTAGAAATGTGGTCCTGAGGCTGTTCCAGTGCTCTGGAAATGTAGCTCTCCTTAAGGAACGAGCAGTGTGTTGCCCATCACTCGGCATACACAGACGGCCTCCGAGGGACCGACCTTTGGGCCTCGATGTTGCTCAGCAGGCCCACAGGGGTCTGGAGGTACTCACTGATCTTGGAGGGAAATTGATGCACACCCGAGGGGCCTACGAGTCCTGAAAAGGGTACTTCCTTTAAAATAAAGCAGAACAGGGGCTTCCCTGGTGGCGCAGTGGTTGAGAATCTGCCTGCCAATGCAGGGGACACGGGTTCGAGCCCTGGTCTGGGAGGATCCCACATGCCGCGGAGCAACTGGGCCCGTGAGCCACAACTACTGAGCATGCGCCTCTGGAGCCTGTGCTCCGTGACAAGAAAGGCCGCCATAGTGAGAGGCCTACGCACCGCGATCAAGAGTGGCCCCCACTTACCGCAACTGGAGAGAGCCCTAGCACAGAAACGAAGACCCAACATACCAATCAATCAATCAATAAATAAATCTTCAAAAAACAATAAAAAATAAAATAAGTAAAATAAAATAAAGCAGAACAGCGACTAAGACCTCATGGAAAGAGCTGCATGCCTCCCTTTCTGCGCGGCTACTCAGGGACTTACCTCGAGGCCAGTACTCACGTTGAGTTTCCCTTTAGCTCCAGAGCGTGGCAGGATGAGCTCCACCCCGGCCATCGAAGCACCCGGCTTACCTGGAGAAAACTCATTTTCTTCCCAGAGCCATGCCTACAGTGGCTAGTGGCCTGTCAACAGCAGTCAATTTCAAGTAGCTTCAAGGCAGCATGAATGGAGCTTTCAAAATGGGAAAGCAAGGCTACTTCCATCTGGCCCCCATTTCCACGGGCACACGCAGCATACATCCCTGTGCTTTCTAACAAGTCCAAACAGACACAGGTTACCCAGTGGTGACTTCCCTGAATCAACTCCTCGAAGCAGGGTGTTCTGCAAATAGCGAACTGCCTCAAGCAAGGAACGCCCCAGCTAAGCCTCCGGGCCTGTGGCTCTTCAAAAGCCTGCAGTGTTACACGAGGAACTGGCCTTTAGTTGCAGTCGGAACGCAAGCCGACATTCTCCTGGAGGCAGGGTGACTTCAGGCAGGGGGTCCCAGATGGAATGCGAAGCCGAGGCTTATTCTCAGTGCAGCTCAGACTAGGGCAATGAGTCAGACTTGCACGGAATGTTGGACCTGCTAGAAAGGTGTTCGTCGACCTGTGGGAGTGTTGAGGAAATCAAGCTGTCCTAAGAAAGAGTGCAGTCTGTTGCCCTACACTCGGCATACACAGAGTGGCTCCGAAGGGCTACGGGCCTGGATGTGGCTTGGCAGGCCCACGGGGGCCTGAGGGTACTCAGTGTTCTTGCAGCGAATACGGTGCCCAAGCGAGGCTCCTAGATGTCCTGCAAAGCGTACTGACGTTAAAATAATGCAGAGAAACGGTTACGGCCTCCTGGAAACTGCTGCATGCCTCCGCTTCTGCATGGCAATTCAGGGTCTTACCTCGAGACAACTGCTCACGCTGAGTGTCCCCTTGGCGACACAGCACGGTAGGATGCTGACTTTCTCCTCGAGCAGAGTGACTTCAGGTATGAGGTCCTCGAAGAATCCTAAGCAGAGTGTTTTCTCATGGCAGCTCAGACGGGGGCCATGAGGAACACTTCCATGGCACGTCGCAGTGGCTAGAAATGTGGTCCTGAGGCTGTTCCAGTGCTCTAGAAATGTAGCTCTCCTTAAGGAACGAGCAGTGTGTTGCCCATCACTCGGCATACACAGACGGCCTCCGAGGGACCGACCTTTGGGCCTCGATGTTGCTCAGCAGGCCCACAGGGGTCTGGAGGTACTCACTGATCTTGGAGGGAAATTGATGCACACCCGAGGGGCCTACGAGTCCTGAAAAGGGTACTTCCTTTAAAATAAAGCAGAACAGGGGCTTCCCTGGTGGCGCAGTGGTTGAGAATCTGCCTGCCAATGCAGGGGACACGGGTTCGAGCCCTGGTCTGGGAGGATCCCACATGCCGCGGAGCAACTGGGCCCGTGAGCCACAACTACTGAGCATGCGCCTCTGGAGCCTGTGCTCCGTGACAAGAGGCCGCGATAGTGAGAGGCCTACGCGCCGCGATCAAGAGTGGCCCCCACTTACCGCAACTGGAGAGAGCCCTAGCACAGAAACGAAGACCCAACATAGCAATCAATCAATCAATAAACAAATCTTGAAAAACCAATAAAGAATAAAATAAGTAAAATAAAATAAAGCAGAACAGCGACTAAGACCTCATGGAAAGAGCTGCATGCCTCCCTTTCTGCGCGGCTACTCAGGGACTTACCTCGAGGCCAGTACTCACGTTGAGTTTCCCTTTAGCTCCAGAGCGTGGCAGGATGAGCTCCACCCCGGCCATCGAAGCAGCCGGCTCACCTGGAGAAAGCTCATTTTCTTCCCAGAGCCATGCCTACAGTGGCTAGTGGCCTGTCAACAGCAGTCAATTTCAAGTAGCTTCAAGGCAGCATGAATGGAGCTTTCAAAATGGGAAAGCAAGGCTACTTCCATGTGGCCCCCATTTCCACGGGCACACGCAGCATACATCCCTGTGCTTTCTAACAAGTCCAAACAGACACAGGTTACCCAGTGGTGACTTCCCTGAATCAACTCCTCGAAGCAGGGTGTTCTGCAAATAGCGAACTGCCTCAAGCAAGGAACGCCCCAGCTAAGCCTCCGGGCCCATGGCTCTTCAAAAGCCTGCAGTGTTACACGAGGAACTGGCCTTTAGTTGCAGTCGGAACGCAAGCCGACATTCTCCTGGAGGCAGGGTGACTTCAGGCAGGGGGTCCCAGATGGAATGCGAAGCCGAGGCTTATTCTCAGTGCAGCTCAGACTAGGGCAATGAGTCAGACTTGCACGGAATGTTGGACCTGCTAGAAAGGTGTTCGTCGACCTGTGGGAGTGTTGAGGAAATCAAGCTGTCCCAAGAAAGAGTGCAGTCTGTTGCCCTACACTCGGCAAACACAGAGTGGCTCCGAAGGGCTACGGGCCTGGATGTGGCTTGGCAGGCCCACGGGGGCCTGAGGGTACTCAGTGTTCTTGCAGCGAATACGGTGCCCAAGCGAGGCTCCTAGATGTCCTGCAAAGCGTACTGACGTTAAAATAATGCAGAGAAACGGTTACGGCCTCCTGGAAACTGCTGCATGCCTCCGCTTCTGCATGGCAATTCAGGGTCTTACCTCGAGACAACTGCTCACGCTGAGTGTCCCCTTGGCGACACAGCACGGTAGGATGCTGACTTTCTCCTCGAGCAGAGTGACTTCAGGTATGAGGTCCTCGAAGAATCCTAAGCAGAGTGTTTTCTCATGGCAGCTCAGACGGGGGCCATGAGGAACACTTCCATGGCACGTCGCAGTGGCTAGAAATGTGGTCCTGAGGCTGTTCCAGTGCTCTAGAAATGTAGCTCTCCTTAAGGAACGAGCAGTGTGTTGCCCATCACTCGGCATACACAGACGGCCTCCGAGGGACCGACCTTTGGGCCTCGATGTTGCTCAGCAGGCCCACAGGGGTCTGGAGGTACTCACTGATCTTGGAGGGAAATTGATGCACACCCGAGGGGCCTACGAGTCCTGAAAAGGGTACTTCCTTTAAAATAAAGCAGAACAGGGGCTTCCCTGGTGGCGCAGTGGTTGAGAATCTGCCTGCCAATGCAGGGGACACGGGTTCGAGCCCTGGTCTGGGAGGATCCCACATGCCGCGGAGCAACTGGGCCCGTGAGCCACAACTACTGAGCATGCGCCTCTGGAGCCTGTGCTCCGTGACAAGAGGCCGCGATAGTGAGAGGCCTACGCGCCGCGATCAAGAGTGGCCCCCACTTACCGCAACTGGAGAGAGCCCTAGCACAGAAACGAAGACCCAACATAGCAATCAATCAATCAATAAACAAATCTTGAAAAACCAATAAAGAATAAAATAAGTAAAATAAAATAAAGCAGAACAGCGACTAAGACCTCATGGAAAGAGCTGCATGCCTCCCTTTCTGCGCGGCTACTCAGGGACTTACCTCGAGGCCAGTACTCACGTTGAGTTTCCCTTTAGCTCCAGAGCGTGGCAGGATGAGCTCCACCCCGGCCATCGAAGGAGCCGGCTTACCTGGAGAAAACTCATTTTCTTCCCAGAGCCATGCCTACAGTGGCTAGTGGCCTGTCAACAGCAGTCAATTTCAAGTAGCTTCAAGGCAGCATGAATGGAGCTTTCAAAATGGGAAAGCAAGGCTACTTCCATCTGGCCCCCATTTCCACGGGCACACGCAGCATACATCCCTGTGCTTTCTAACAAGTCCAAACAGACACAGGTTACCCAGTGGTGACTTCCCTGAATCAACTCCTCGAAGCAGAGTGTTCTGCAAATAGCGAACTGCCTCAAGCAAGGAACGCCCCAGCTAAGCCTCCGGGCCCGTGGCTCTTCAAAAGCCTGCAGTGTTACACGAGGAACTGGCCTTTAGTTGCAGTCGGAACGCAAGCCGACATTCTCCTGGAGGCAGGGTGACTTCAGGCAGGGGGTCCCAGATGGAATGCGAAGCCGAGGCTTATTCTCAGTGCAGCTCAGACTAGGGCAATGAGTCAGACTTGCACGGAATGTTGGACCTGCTAGAAAGGTGTTTGTCGACCTATGGGAGTGTTGAGGAAATCAAGCTGTCCCAAGAAAGAGTGCAGTCTGTTGCCCTACACTCGGCAAACACAGAGTGGCTCCAAAGGGCTACGGGCCTGGATGTGGCTTGGCAGGCCCACGGGGGCCTGAGGGTACTCAGTGTTCTTGCAGGGAATAGGGTGCCCAAGCGAGTCTCCTTGATGTCCTGCAAAGCGTACTGACGTTAAAATAATGCAGAGAAACGGCTACGGCCTCCTGGAAACTGCTGCACGCCTCCGCTTCTGCATGGCAATTCAGGGCCTTACCTCGAGACAACTGCTCACGCTGAGTGTCCCGTTGGCGACACAGCACGGTAGGATGCTGACTTTCTCCTCGAGCAGAATGACTTCAGGTACGAGGTCCTCGAAGAATCCTAAGCAGAGTGTTTTCTCATGGCAGCTCAGACGGGGGCCATGACGAACACTTCCATGGCACGTCGCACTGGCTAGAAATGTGGTCCTGAGGCTGTTCCAGTGCTCTGGAAATGTAGCTCTCCTTAAGGAACGAGCAGTGTGTTGCCCATCACTCGGCATACACAGACGGCCTCCGAGGGACCGACCTTTGGGCCTCGATGTTGCTCAGCAGGCCCACAGGGGTCTGGAGGTACTCACTGATCTTGGAGGGAAATTGATGCACACCCGAGGGGCCTACGAGTCCTGAAAAGGGTACTTCCTTTAAAATAAAGCAGAACAGGGGCTTCCCTGGTGGCGCAGTGGTTGAGAATCTGCCTGCCAATGCAGGGGACACGGGTTCGAGCCCTGGTCTGGGAGGATCCCACATGCCGCGGAGCAACTGGGCCCGTGAGCCACAACTACTGAGCATGCGCCTCTGGAGCCTGTGCTCCGCGACAAGAGAGGCAGCGATAGTGAGAGGCCTACGCACCGCGATCAAGAGTGGCCCCCACTTACCGCAACTGGAGAGAGCCCTAGCACAGAAACGAAGACCCAACATACCAATCAATCAATCAATAAATAAATCTTCAAAAAACAATAAAGAATAAAATAAGTAAAATAAAATAAAGCAGAACAGCGACTAAGACCTCATGGAAAGAGCTGCATGCCTCCCTTTCTGCGCGGCTACTCAGGGACTTACCTCGAGGCCAGTACTCACGTTGAGTTTCCCTTTAGCTCCAGATCGTGGCAGGATGAGCTCCACCCCGGCCATCGAAGCACCCGGCTTACCTGGAGAAAACTCATTTTCTTCCCAGAGCCATGCCTACAGTGGCTAGTGGCCTGTCAACAGCAGTCAATTTCAAGTAGCTTCAAGGCAGCATGAATGGAGCTTTCAAAATGGGAAAGCAAGGCTACTTCCATCTGGCCCCCATTTCCACGGGCACACGCAGCATACATCCCTGTGCTTTCTAACAAGTCCAAACAGACACAGGTTACCCAGTGGTGACTTCCCTGAATCAACTCCTCGAAGCAGGGTGTTCTGCAAATAGCGAACTGCCTCAAGCAAGGAACGCCCCAGCTAAGCCTCCGGGCCTGTGGCTCTTCAAAAGCCTGCAGTGTTACACGAGGAACTGGCCTTTAGTTGCAGTCGGAACGCAAGCCGACATTCTCCTGGAGGCAGGGTGACTTCAGGCAGGGGGTCCCAGATGGAATGCGAAGCCGAGGCTTATTCTCAGTGCAGCTCAGACTAGGGCAATGAGTCAGACTTGCACGGAATGTTGGACCTGCTAGAAAGGTGTTCGTCGACCTGTGGGAGTGTTGAGGAAATCAAGCTGTCCTAAGAAAGAGTGCAGTCTGTTGCCCTACACTCGGCATACACAGAGTGGCTCCGAAGGGCTACGGGCCTGGATGTGGCTTGGCAGGCCCATGGGGGCCTGAGGGTACTCAGTGTTCTTGCAGCGAATACGGTGCCCAAGCGAGGCTCCTAGATGTCCTGCAAAGCGTACTGACGTTAAAATAATGCAGAGAAACGGTTACGGCCTCCTGGAAACTGCTGCATGCCTCCGCTTCTGCATGGCAATTCAGGGTCTTACCTCGAGACAACTGCTCACGCTGAGTGTCCCCTTGGCGACACAGCACGGTAGGATGCTGACTTTCTCCTCGAGCAGAGTGACTTCAGGTATGAGGTCCTCGAAGAATCCTAAGCAGAGTGTTTTCTCATGGCAGCTCAGACGGGGGCCATGAGGAACACTTCCATGGCACGTCGCAGTGGCTAGAAATGTGGTCCTGAGGCTGTTCCAGTGCTCTAGAAATGTAGCTCTCCTTAAGGAACGAGCAGTGTGTTGCCCATCACTCGGCATACACAGACGGCCTCCGAGGGACCGACCTTTGGGCCTCGATGTTGCTCAGCAGGCCCACAGGGGTCTGGAGGTACTCACTGATCTTGGAGGGAAATTGATGCACACCCGAGGGGCCTACGAGTCCTGAAAAGGGTACTTCCTTTAAAATAAAGCAGAACAGGGGCTTCCCTGGTGGCGCAGTGGTTGAGAATCTGCCTGCCAATGCAGGGGACACGGGTTCGAGCCCTGGTCTGGGAGGATCCCACATGCCGCGGAGCAACTGGGCCCGTGAGCCACAACTACTGAGCATGCGCCTCTGGAGCCTGTGCTCCGTGACAAGAGGCCGCGATAGTGAGAGGCCTACGCGCCGCGATCAAGAGTGGCCCCCACTTACCGCAACTGGAGAGAGCCCTAGCACAGAAACGAAGACCCAACATAGCAATCAATCAATCAATAAACAAATCTTGAAAAACCAATAAAGAATAAAATAAGTAAAATAAAATAAAGCAGAACAGCGACTAAGACCTCATGGAAAGAGCTGCATGCCTCCCTTTCTGCGCGGCTACTCAGGGACTTACCTCGAGGCCAGTACTCACGTTGAGTTTCCCTTTAGCTCCAGAGCGTGGCAGGATGAGCTCCACCCCGGCCATCGAAGCAGCCGGCTCACCTGGAGAAAGCTCATTTTCTTCCCAGAGCCATGCCTACAGTGGCTAGTGGCCTGTCAACAGCAGTCAATTTCAAGTAGCTTCAAGGCAGCATGAATGGAGCTTTCAAAATGGGAAAGCAAGGCTACTTCCATCTGGCCCCCATTTCCACGGGCACACGCAGCATACATCCCTGTGCTTTCTAACAAGTCCAAACAGACACAGGTTACCCAGTGGTGACTTCCCTGAATCAACTCCTCGAAGCAGGGTGTTCTGCAAATAGCGAACTGCCTCAACCAAGGAACGCCCCAGCTAAGCCTCCGGGCCCATGGCTCTTCAAAAGCCTGCAGTGTTACACGAGGAACTGGCCTTTAGTTGCAGTCGGAACGCAAGCCGACATTCTCCTGGAGGCAGGGTGACTTCAGGCAGGGGGTCCCAGATGGAATGCGAAGCCGAGGCTTATTCTCAGTGCAGCTCAGACTAGGGCAATGAGTCAGACTTGCACGGAATGTTGGACCTGCTAGAAAGGTGTTCGTCGACCTGTGGGAGTGTTGAGGAAATCAAGCTGTCCCAAGAAAGAGTGCAGTCTGTTGCCCTACACTCGGCAAACACAGAGTGGCTCCGAAGGGCTACGGGCCTGGATGTGGCTTGGCAGGCCCACGGGGGCCTGAGGGTACTCAGTGTTCTTGCAGCGAATACGGTGCCCAAGCGAGGCTCCTAGATGTCCTGCAAAGCGTACTGACGTTAAAATAATGCAGAGAAACGGTTACGGCCTCCTGGAAACTGCTGCATGCCTCCGCTTCTGCATGGCAATTCAGGGTCTTACCTCGAGACAACTGCTCACGCTGAGTGTCCCCTTGGCGACACAGCACGGTATGATGCTGACTTTCTCCTCGAGCAGAATGACATCAGGTACGAGGTCCTCGAAGAATCCTAAGCAGAGTGTTTTCTCATGGCAGCTCAGACGGGGGCCATGACGAACACTTCCATGGCACGTCGCACTGGCTAGAAATGTGGTCCTGAGGCTGTTCCAGTGCTCTGGAAATGTAGCTCTCCTTAAGGAACGAGCAGTGTGTTGCCCATCACTCGGCATACACAGACGGCCTCCGAGGGACCGACCTTTGGGCCTCGATGTTGCTCAGCAGGCCCACAGGGGTCTGGAGGTACTCACTGATCTTGGAGGGAAATTGATGCACACCCGAGGGGCTTACGAGTCCTGAAAAGGGTACTTCCTTTAAAATAAAGCAGAACAGGGGCTTCCCTGGTGGCGCAGTGGTTGAGAATCTGCCTGCCAATGCAGGGGACACGGGTTCGAGCCCTGATCTGGGAGGATCCCACATGCCGCGGAGCAACTGGGCCCGTGAGCCACAACTACTGAGCATGCGCCTCTGGAGCCTGTGCTCCGTGACAAGAAAGGCCGCCATAGTGAGAGGCCTACGCACCGCGATCAAGAGTGGCCCCCACTTACCGCAACTGGAGAGAGCTCTAGCACAGAAACGAAGACCCAACATACCAATCAATCAATCAATAAATAAATCTTCAAAAAACAATAAAAAATAAAATAAGTAAAATAAAATAAAGCAGAACAGCGACTAAGACCTCATGGAAAGAGCTGCATGCCTCCCTTTCTGTGCGGCTACTCAGGGACTTACCTCGACGCCAGTACTCACGTTGAGTTTCCCTTTAGCTCCAGAGCGTGGCAGGATGAGCTCCACCCCGGCCATCGAAGCACCCGGCTTACCTGGAGAAAACTCATTTTCTTCCCAGAGCCATGCCTACAGTGGCTAGTGGCCTGTCAACAGCAGTCAATTTCAAGTAGCTTCAAGGCAGCATGAATGGAGCTTTCAAAATGGGAAAGCAAGGCTACTTCCATCTGGCCCCCATTTCCACGGGCACACGCAGCATACATCCCTGTGCTTTCTAACAAGTCCAAACAGACACAGGTTACCCAGTGGTGACTTCCCTGAATCAACTCCTCGAAGCAGGGTGTTCTGCAAATAGCGAACTGCCTCAACCAAGGAACGCCCCAGCTAAGCCTCCGGGCCCGTGGCTCTTCAAAAGCCTGCAGTGTTACACGAGGAACTGGCCTTTAGTTGCAGTCGGAACGCAAGCCGACATTCTCCTGGAGGCAGGGTGACTTCAGGCAGGGGGTCCCAGATGGAATGCGAAGCCGAGGCTTATTCTCAGTGCAGCTCAGACTAGGGCAATGAGTCAGACTTGCACGGAATGTTGGACCTGCTAGAAAGGTGTTCGTCGACCTGTGGGAGTGTTGAGGAAATCAAGCTGTCCCAAGAAAGAGTGCAGTCTGTTGCCCTACACTCGGCAAACACAGAGTGGCTCCGAAGGGCTACGGGCCTGGATGTGGCTTGGCAGGCCCACGGGGGCCTGAGGGTACTCAGTGTTCTTGCAGGGAATAGGGTGCCCAAGCGAGGCTCCTAGATGTCCTGCAAAGCGTACTGACGTTAAAATAATGCAGAGCAACGGCTACGGCCTCCTGGAAACTGCTGCACGCCTCCGCTTCTGCATGGCAATTCAGGGTCTTACCTCGAGACAACTGCTCACGCTGTGTGTCCCCTTGGCGACACAGCACGGTAGGATGCTGACTTTCTCCTCGAGCAGAGTGACTTCAGGTACGAGGTCCTCGAAGAATCCTAAGCAGAGTGTTTTCTCATGGCAGCTCAGACGGGGGCCATGACGAACACTTCCATGGCACGTCGCACTGGCTAGAAATGTGGTCCTGAGGCTGTTCCAGTGCTCTGGAAATGTAGCTCTCCTTAAGGAACGAGCAGTGTGTTGCCCATCACTCGGCATACACAGACGGCCTCCGAGGGACCGACCTTTGGGCCTCGATGTTGCTCAGCAGGCCCACAGGGGTCTGGAGGTACTCACTGATCTTGGAGGGAAATTGATGCACACCCGAGGGGCTTACGAGTCCTGAAAAGGGTACTTCCTTTAAAATAAAGCAGAACAGGGGCTTCCCTGGTGGCGCAGTGGTTGAGAATCTGCCTGCCAATGCAGGGGACACGGGTTCGAGCCCTGATCTGGGAGGATCCCACATGCCGCGGAGCAACTGGGCCCGTGAGCCACAACTACTGAGCATGCGCCTCTGGAGCCTGTGCTCCGTGACAAGAAAGGCCGCCATAGTGAGAGGCCTACGCACCGCGATCAAGAGTGGCCCCCACTTACCGCAACTGGAGAGAGCTCTAGCACAGAAACGAAGACCCAACATACCAATCAATCAATCAATAAATAAATCTTCAAAAAACAATAAAAAATAAAATAAGTAAAATAAAATAAAGCAGAACAGCGACTAAGACCTCATGGAAAGAGCTGCATGCCTCCCTTTCTGTGCGGCTACTCAGGGACTTACCTCGACGCCAGTACTCACGTTGAGTTTCCCTTTAGCTCCAGAGCGTGGCAGGATGAGCTCCACCCCGGCCATCGAAGCACCCGGCTTACCTGGAGAAAACTCATTTTCTTCCCAGAGCCATGCCTACAGTGGCTAGTGGCCTGTCAACAGCAGTCAATTTCAAGTAGCTTCAAGGCAGCATGAATGGAGCTTTCAAAATGGGAAAGCAAGGCTACTTCCATCTGGCCCCCATTTCCACGGGCACACGCAGCATACATCCCTGTGCTTTCTAACAAGTCCAAACAGACACAGGTTACCCAGTGGTGACTTCCCTGAATCAACTCCTCGAAGCAGGGTGTTCTGCAAATAGCGAACTGCCTCAACCAAGGAACGCCCCAGCTAAGCCTCCGGGCCCGTGGCTCTTCAAAAGCCTGCAGTGTTACACGAGGAACTGGCCTTTAGTTGCAGTCGGAACGCAAGCCGACATTCTCCTGGAGGCAGGGTGACTTCAGGCAGGGGGTCCCAGATGGAATGCGAAGCCGAGGCTTATTCTCAGTGCAGCTCAGACTAGGGCAATGAGTCAGACTTGCACGGAATGTTGGACCTGCTAGAAAGGTGTTCGTCGACCTGTGGGAGTGTTGAGGAAATCAAGCTGTCCCAAGAAAGAGTGCAGTCTGTTGCCCTACACTCGGCAAACACAGAGTGGCTCCGAAGGGCTACGGGCCTGGATGTGGCTTGGCAGGCCCACGGGGGCCTGAGGGTACTCAGTGTTCTTGCAGGGAATAGGGTGCCCAAGCGAGGCTCCTAGATGTCCTGCAAAGCGTACTGACGTTAAAATAATGCAGAGCAACGGCTACGGCCTCCTGGAAACTGCTGCACGCCTCCGCTTCTGCATGGCAATTCAGGGTCTTACCTCGAGACAACTGCTCACGCTGTGTGTCCCCTTGGCGACACAGCACGGTAGGATGCTGACTTTCTCCTCGAGCAGAGTGACTTCAGGTACGAGGTCCTCGAAGAATCCTAAGCAGAGTGTTTTCTCATGGCAGCTCAGACGGGGGCCATGACGAACACTTCCATGGCACGTCGCACTGGCTAGAAATGTGGTCCTGAGGCTGTTCCAGTGCTCTGGAAATGTAGCTCTCCTTAAGGAACGAGCAGTGTGTTGCCCATCACTCGGCATACACAGACGGCCTCCGAGGGACCGACCTTTGGGCCTCGATGTTGCTCAGCAGGCCCACAGGGGTCTGGAGGTACTCACTGATCTTGGAGGGAAATTGATGCACACCCGAGGGGCTTACGAGTCCTGAAAAGGGTACTTCCTTTAAAATAAAGCAGAACAGGGGCTTCCCTGGTGGCGCAGTGGTTGAGAATCTGCCTGCCAATGCAGGGGACACGGGTTCGAGCCCTGATCTGGGAGGATCCCACATGCCGCGGAGCAACTGGGCCCGTGAGCCACAACTACTGAGCATGCGCCTCTGGAGCCTGTGCTCCGTGACAAGAAAGGCCGCCATAGTGAGAGGCCTACGCACCGCGATCAAGAGTGGCCCCCACTTACCGCAACTGGAGAGAGCTCTAGCACAGAAACGAAGACCCAACATACCAATCAATCAATCAATAAATAAATCTTCAAAAAACAATAAAAAATAAAATAAGTAAAATAAAATAAAGCAGAACAGCGACTAAGACCTCATGGAAAGAGCTGCATGCCTCCCTTTCTGTGCGGCTACTCAGGGACTTACCTCGACGCCAGTACTCACGTTGAGTTTCCCTTTAGCTCCAGAGCGTGGCAGGATGAGCTCCACCCCGGCCATCGAAGCACCCGGCTTACCTGGAGAAAACTCATTTTCTTCCCAGAGCCATGCCTACAGTGGCTAGTGGCCTGTCAACAGCAGTCAATTTCAAGTAGCTTCAAGGCAGCATGAATGGAGCTTTCAAAATGGGAAAGCAAGGCTACTTCCATCTGGCCCCCATTTCCACGGGCACACGCAGCATACATCCCTGTGCTTTCTAACAAGTCCAAACAGACACAGGTTACCCAGTGGTGACTTCCCTGAATCAACTCCTCGAAGCAGGGTGTTCTGCAAATAGCGAACTGCCTCAACCAAGGAACGCCCCAGCTAAGCCTCCGGGCCCGTGGCTCTTCAAAAGCCTGCAGTGTTACACGAGGAACTGGCCTTTAGTTGCAGTCGGAACGCAAGCCGACATTCTCCTGGAGGCAGGGTGACTTCAGGCAGGGGGTCCCAGATGGAATGCGAAGCCGAGGCTTATTCTCAGTGCAGCTCAGACTAGGGCAATGAGTCAGACTTGCACGGAATGTTGGACCTGCTAGAAAGGTGTTCGTCGACCTGTGGGAGTGTTGAGGAAATCAAGCTGTCCCAAGAAAGAGTGCAGTCTGTTGCCCTACACTCGGCAAACACAGAGTGGCTCCGAAGGGCTACGGGCCTGGATGTGGCTTGGCAGGCCCACGGGGGCCTGAGGGTACTCAGTGTTCTTGCAGGGAATAGGGTGCCCAAGCGAGGCTCCTAGATGTCCTGCAAAGCGTACTGACGTTAAAATAATGCAGAGCAACGGCTACGGCCTCCTGGAAACTGCTGCACGCCTCCGCTTCTGCATGGCAATTCAGGGTCTTACCTCGAGACAACTGCTCACGCTGTGTGTCCCCTTGGCGACACAGCACGGTAGGATGCTGACTTTCTCCTCGAGCAGAGTGACTTCAGGTACGAGGTCCTCGAAGAATCCTAAGCAGAGTGTTTTCTCATGGCAGCTCAGACGGGGGCCATGACGAACACTTCCATGGCACGTCGCACTGGCTAGAAATGTGGTCCTGAGGCTGTTCCAGTGCTCTGGAAATGTAGCTCTCCTTAAGGAACGAGCAGTGTGTTGCCCATCACTCGGCATACACAGACGGCCTCCGAGGGACCGACCTTTGGGCCTCGATGTTGCTCAGCAGGCCCACAGGGGTCTGGAGGTACTCACTGATCTTGGAGGGAAATTGATGCATACCCGAGGGGCCTACGAGTCCTGAAAAGGGTACTTCCTTTAAAATAAAGCAGAACAGGGGCTTCCCTGGTGGCGCAGTGGTTGAGAATCTGCCTGCCAATGCAGGGGACACGGGTTCGAGCCCTGGTCTGGGAGGATCCCACATGCCGCGGAGCAACTGGGCCCGTGAGCCACAACTACTGAGCATGCGCCTCTGGAGCCTGTGCTCCGTGACAAGAAAGGCCGCCATAGTGAGAGGCCTACGCACCGCGATCAAGAGTGGCCCCCACTTACCGCAACTGGAGAGAGCTCTAGCACAGAAACGAAGACCCAACATAGCAATCAATCAATCAATCAATAAATCTTCAAAAAACAATAAAGAATAAAATAAGTAAAATAAAATAAAGCAGAACAGCAACTAAGACCTCATGGAAAGAGCTGCATGCCTCCCTTTCTGCGCGGCTACTCAGGGACTTACCTCGAGGCCAGTACTCACGTTGAGTTTCCCTTTAGCTCCAGAGCGTGGCAGGATGAGCTCCACCCCGGCCATCGAAGCACCCGGCTTACCTGGAGAAAACTCATTTTCTTCCCAGAGCCATGCCTACAGTGGCTAGTGGCCTGTCAACAGCAGTCAATTTCAAGTAGCTTCAAGGCAGCATGAATGGAGCTTTCAAAATGGGAAAGCAAGGCTACTTCCATCTGGCCCCCATTTCCACGGGCACACGCAGCATACATCCCTGTGCTTTCTAACAAGTCCAAACAGACACAGGTTACCCAGTGGTGACTTCCCTGAATCAACTCCTCGAAGCAGGGTGTTCTGCAAATAGCGAACTGCCTCAACCAAGGAACGCCCCAGCTAAGCCTCCGGGCCCGTGGCTCTTCAAAAGCCTGCAGTGTTACACGAGGAACTGGCCTTTAGTTGCAGTCGGAACGCAAGCCGACATTCTCCTGGAGGCAGGGTGACTTCAGGCAGGGGGTCCCAGATGGAATGCGAAGCCGAGGCTTATTCTCAGTGCAGCTCAGACTAGGGCAATGAGTCAGACTTGCACGGAATGTTGGACCTGCTAGAAAGGTGTTCGTCGACCTGTGGGAGTGTTGAGGAAATCAAGCTGTCCCAAGAAAGAGTGCAGTCTGTTGCCCTACACTCGGCAAACACAGAGTGGCTCCGAAGGGCTACGGGCCTGGATGTGGCTTGGCAGGCCCACGGGGGCCTGAGGGTACTCAGTGTTCTTGCAGGGAATAGGGTGCCCAAGCGAGGCTCCTAGATGTCCTGCAAAGCGTACTGACGTTAAAATAATGCAGAGCAACGGCTACGGCCTCCTGGAAACTGCTGCACGCCTCCGCTTCTGCATGGCAATTCAGGGTCTTACCTCGAGACAACTGCTCACGCTGTGTGTCCCCTTGGCGACACAGCACGGTAGGATGCTGACTTTCTCCTCGAGCAGAGTGACTTCAGGTATGAGGTCCTCGAAGAATCCTAAGCAGAGTGTTTTCTCATGGCAGCTCAGACGGGGGCCATGACGAACACTTCCATGGCACGTCGCACTGGCTAGAAATGTCGTCCTGAGGCTGTTCCAGTGCTCTGGAAATGTAGCTCTCCTTAAGGAACGAGCAGTGTGTTGTCCATCACTAGGCATACACAGACGGCCTCCGAGGGACCGACCTTTGGGCCTCGATGTTGCTCAGCAGGCCCACAGGGGTCTGGAGGTACTCACTGATCTTGGAGGGAAATTGATGCACACCCGAGGGGCTTACGAGTCCTGAAAAGGGTACTTCCTTTAAAATAAAGCAGAACAGGGGCTTCCCTGGTGGCGCAGTGGTTGAGAATCTGCCTGCCAATGCAGGGGACACGGGTTCGAGCCCTGGTCTGGGAGGATCCCACATGCCGCGGAGCAACTGGGCCCGTGAGCCACAACTACTGAGCATGCGCCTCTGGAGCCTGTGCTCCGTGACAAGAGGCCGCAATAGTGAGAGGCCTACGCGCCGTGATCAAGAGTGGCCCCCACTTACCGCAACTGGAGAGAGCTCTAGCACAGAAACGAAGACCCAACATAGCAATCAATCAATCAATCAATAAATCTTCAAAAAACAATAAAGAATAAAATAAGTAAAATAAAATAAAGCAGAACAGCGACTAAGACCTCATGGAAAGAGCTGCATGCCTCCCTTTCTGCGCGGCTACTCAGGGACTTACCTCGAGGCCAGTACTCACGTTGAGTTTCCCTTTAGCTCCAGAGCGTGGCAGGATGAGCTCCACCCCGGCCATCGAAGCACCCGGCTTACCTGGAGAAAACTCATTTTCTTCCCAGAGCCATGCCTACAGTGGCTAGTGGCCTGTCAACAGCAGTCAATTTCAAGTAGCTTCAAGGCAGCATGAATGGAGCTTTCAAAATGGGAAAGCAAGGCTACTTCCATCTGGCCCCCATTTCCACGGGCACACGCAGCATACATCCCTGTGCTTTCTAACAAGTCCAAACAGACACAGGTTACCCAGTGGTGACTTTCCTGAATCAACTCCTCGAAGCAGAGTGTTCTGCAAATAGCGAACTGCCTCAAGCAAGGAACGCCCCAGCTAAGCCTCCGGGCCCGTGGCTCTTCAAAAGCCTGCAGTGTTACACGAGGAACTGGCCTTTAGTTGCAGTCGGAACGCAAGCCGACATTCTCCTGGAGGCAGGGTGACTTCAGGCAGGGGGTCCCAGATGGAATGCGAAGCCGAGGCTTATTCTCAGTGCAGCTCAGACTAGGGCAATGAGTCAGACTTGCACGGAATGTTGGACCTGCTAGAAAGGTGTTCGTCGACCTGTGGGAGTGTTGAGGAAATCAAGCTGTCCCAAGAAAGAGTGCAGTCTGTTGCCCTACACTCGGCAAACACAGAGTGGCTCCGAAGGGCTACGGGCCTGGATGTGGCTTGGCAGGCCCACGGGGGCCTGAGGGTACTCAGTGTTCTTGCAGGGAATAGGGTGCCCAAGCGAGGCTCCTAGATGTCCTGCAAAGCGTACTGACGTTAAAATAATGCAGAGCAACGGCTACGGCCTCCTGGAAACTGCTGCACGCCTCCGCTTCTGCATGGCAATTCAGGGTCTTACCTCGAGACAACTGCTCACGCTGTGTGTCCCCTTGGCGACACAGCACGGTAGGATGCTGACTTTCTCCTCGAGCAGAGTGACTTCAGGTATGAGGTCCTCGAAGAATCCTAAGCAGAGTGTTTTCTCATGGCAGCTCAGACGGGGGCCATGACGAACACTTCCATGGCACGTCGCACTGGCTAGAAATGTGGTCCTGAGGCTGTTCCAGTGCTCTGGAAATGTAGCTCTCCTTAAGGAACGAGCAGTGTGTTGCCCATCACTCGGCATACACAGACGGCCTCCGAGGGACCGACCTTTGGGCCTCGATGTTGCTCAGCAGGCCCACAGGGGTCTGGAGGTACTCACTGATCTTGGAGGGAAATTGATGCACACCCGAGGGGCCTACGAGTCCTGAAAAGGGTACTTCCTTTAAAATAAAGCAGAACAGGGGCTTCCCTGGTGGCGCAGTGGTTGAGAATCTGCTTGCCAATGCAGGGGACACGGGTTCGAGCCCTGGTCTGGGAGGATCCCACATGCCGCGGAGCAACTGGGCCCGTGAGCCACAACTACTGAGCATGCGCCTCTGGAGCCTGTGCTCCGTGACAAGAAAGGCCGCCATAGTGAGAGGCCTACGCACCGCGATCAAGAGTGGCCCCCACTTACCGCAACTGGAGAGAGCTCTAGCACAGAAACGAAGACCCAACATAGCAATCAATCAATCAATCAATAAATCTTCAAAAAACAATAAAGAATAAAATAAGTAAAATAAAATAAAGCAGAACAGCGACTAAGACCTCATGGAAAGAGCTGCATGCCTCCCTTTCTGCGCGGCTACTCAGGGACTTACCTCGAGGCCAGTACTCACGTTGAGTTTCCCTTTAGCTCCAGAGCGTGGCAGGATGAGCTCCACCCCGGCCATCGAAGCACCCGGCTTACCTGGAGAAAACTCATTTTCTTCCCAGAGCCATGCCTACAGTGGCTAGTGGCCTGTCAACAGCAGTCAATTTCAAGTAGCTTCAAGGCAGCATGAATGGAGCTTTCAAAATGGGAAAGCAAGGCTACTTCCATCTGGCCCCCATTTCCACGGGCACACGCAGCATACATCCCTGTGCTTTCTAACAAGTCCAAACAGACACAGGTTACCCAGTGGTGACTTCCCTGAATCAACTCCTCGAATCAGGGTGTTCTGCAAATAGCGAACTGCCTCAAGCAAGGAACGCCCCAGCTAAGCCTCCGGGCCCGTGGCTCTTCAAAAGCCTGCAGTGTTACACGAGGAACTGGCCTTTAGTTGCAGTCGGAACGCAAGCCGACATTCTCCTGGAGGCAGGGTGACTTCAGGCAGGGGGTCCCAGATGGAATGCGAAGCCGAGGCTTATTCTCAGTGCAGCTCAGACTAGGGCAATGAGTCAGACTTGCACGGAATGTTGGACCTGCTAGAAAGGTGTTCGTCGACCTGTGGGAGTGTTGAGGAAATCAAGCTGTCCCAAGAAAGAGTGCAGTCTGTTGCCCTACACTCGGCAAACACAGAGTGGCTCCGAAGGGCTACGGGCCTGGATGTGGCTTGGCAGGCCCACGGGGGCCTGAGGGTACTCAGTGTTCTTGCAGGGAATAGGGTGCCCAAGCGAGGCTCCTAGATGTCCTGCAAAGCGTACTGACGTTAAAATAATGCAGAGCAACGGCTACGGCCTCCTGGAAACTGCTGCACGCCTCCGCTTCTGCATGGCAATTCAGGGTCTTACCTCGAGACAACTGCTCACGCTGTGTGTCCCCTTGGCGACACAGCACGGTAGGATGCTGACTTTCTCCTCGAGCAGAGTGACTTCAGGTACGAGGTCCTCGAAGAATCCTAAGCAGAGTGTTTTCTCATGGCAGCTCAGACGGGGGCCATGACGAACACTTCCATGGCACGTCGCACTGGCTAGAAATGTGGTCCTGAGGCTGTTCCAGTGCTCTGGAAATGTAGCTCTCCTTAAGGAACGAGCAGTGTGTTGCCCATCACTCGGCATACACAGACGGCCTCCGAGGGACCGACCTTTGGGCCTCGATGTTGCTCAGCAGGCCCACAGGGGTCTGGAGGTACTCACTGATCTTGGAGGGAAATTGATGCACACCCGAGGGGCCTACGAGTCCTGAAAAGGGTACTTCCTTTAAAATAAAGCAGAACAGGGGCTTCCCTGGTGGCGCAGTGGTTGAGAATCTGCCTGCCAATGCAGGGGACACGGGTTCGAGCCCTGGTCTGGGAGGATCCCACATGCCGCGGAGCAACTGGGCCCGTGAGCCACAACTACTGAGCATGCGCCTCTGGAGCCTGTGCTCCGTGACAAGAAAGGCCGCCATAGTGAGAGGCCTACGCACCGCGATCAAGAGTGGCCCCCACTTACCGCAACTGGAGAGAGCTCTAGCACAGAAACGAAGACCCAACATAGCAATCAATCAATCAATCAATAAATCTTCAAAAAACAATAAAGAATAAAATAAGTAAAATAAAATAAAGCAGAACAGCGACTAAGACCTCATGGAAAGAGCTGCATGCCTCCCTTTCTGCGCGGCTACTCAGGGACTTACCTCGAGGCCAGTACTCACGTTGAGTTTCCCTTTAGCTCCAGAGCGTGGCAGGATGAGCTCCACCCCGGCCATCGAAGCACCCGGCTTACCTGGAGAAAACTCATTTTCTTCCCAGAGCCATGCCTACAGTGGCTAGTGGCCTGTCAACAGCAGTCAATTTCAAGTAGCTTCAAGGCAGCATGAATGGAGCTTTCAAAATGGGAAAGCAAGGCTACTTCCATCTGGCCCCCATTTCCACGGGCACACGCAGCATACATCCCTGTGCTTTCTAACAAGTCCAAACAGACACAGGTTACCCAGTGGTGACTTCCCTGAATCAACTCCTCGAAGCAGGGTGTTCTGCAAATAGCGAACTGCCTCAAGCAAGGAACGCCCCAGCTAAGCCTCCGGGCCCGTGGCTCTTCAAAAGCCTGCAGTGTTACACGAGGAACTGGCCTTTAGTTGCAGTCGGAACGCAAGCCGACATTCTCCTGGAGGCAGGGTGACTTCAGGCAGGGGGTCCCAGATGGAATGCGAAGCCGAGGCTTATTCTCAGTGCAGCTCAGACTAGGGCAATGAGTCAGACTTGCACGGAATGTTGGACCTGCTAGAAAGGTGTTCGTCGACCTGTGGGAGTGTTGAGGAAATCAAGCTGTCCCAAGAAAGAGTGCAGTCTGTTGCCCTACACTCGGCAAACACAGAGTGGCTCCGAAGGGCTACGGGCCTGGATGTGGCTTGGCAGGCCCACGGGGGCCTGAGGGTACTCAGTGTTCTTGCAGGGAATAGGGTGCCCAAGCGAGGCTCCTAGATGTCCTGCAAAGCGTACTGACGTTAAAATAATGCAGAGCAACGGCTACGGCCTCCTGGAAACTGCTGCACGCCTCCGCTTCTGCATGGCAATTCAGGGTCTTACCTCGAGACAACTGCTCACGCTGTGTGTCCCCTTGGCGACACAGCACGGTAGGATGCTGACTTTCTCCTCGAGCAGAGTGACTTCAGGTACGAGGTCCTCGAAGAATCCTAAGCAGAGTGTTTTCTCATGGCAGCTCAGACGGGGGCCATGACGAACACTTCCATGGCACGTCGCACTGGCTAGAAATGTGGTCCTGAGGCTGTTCCAGTGCTCTGGAAATGTAGCTCTCCTTAAGGAACGAGCAGTGTGTTGTCCATCACTAGGCATACACAGACGGCCTCCGAGGGACCGACCTTTGGGCCTCGATGTTGCTCAGCAGGCCCACAGGGGTCTGGAGGTACTCACTGATCTTGGAGGGAAATTGATGCACACCCGAGGGGCCTACGAGTCCTGAAAAGGGTACTTCCTTTAAAATAAAGCAGAACAGGGGCTTCCCTGGTGGCGCAGTGGTTGAGAATCTGCCTGCCAATGCAGGGGACACGGGTTCGAGCCCTGGTCTGGGAGGATCCCACATGCCGCGGAGCAACTGGGCCCGTGAGCCACAACTACTGAGCATGCGCCTCTGGAGCCTGTGCTCCGCGACAAGAGACGCCGCGATAGTGAGAGGCCTACGCACTGCGATCAAGAGTGGCCCCCACTTACCGCAACTGGAGAGAGCTCTAGCACAGAAACGAAGACCCAACATACCAATCAATCAATCAATAAATAAATCTTCAAAAAACAATAAAGAATAAATTAAGTAAAATAAAATAAAGCAGAACAGCGACTAAGACCTCATGGAAAGAGCTGCATGCCTCCCTTTCTGCGCGGCTACTCAGGGACTTACCTTAAGGCAAGTACTCACGTTGAGTTTCCCTTCAGCTCTAAAGCGTGGCAGGATGAGCTCCACCCCGGCCATCGAAGCACCCGGCTCACCTGGAGAAAGCTCATTTTCTTCCCAGAGCCATGCCTACAGTGGCTAGTGGCCTGTCAACAGCAGTCAATTTCAAGTAGCTTCAAGGCAGCATGAATGGAGCTTTCAAAATGGGAAAGCAAGGCTACTTCCATCTGGCCCCCATTTCCACGGGCACACGCAGCATACATCCCTGTGCTTTCTAACAAGTCCAAACAGACACAGGTTACCCAGTGGTGACTTCCCTGAATCAACTCCTCGAAGCAGGGTGTTCTGCAAATAGCGAACTGCCTCAAGCAAGGAACGCCCCAGCTAAGCCTCCGGGCCCGTGGCTCTTCAAAAGCCTGCAGTGTTACACGAGGAACTGGCCTTTAGTTGCAGTCGGAACGCAAGCCGACATTCTCCTGGAGGCAGGGTGACTTCAGGCAGGGGGTCCCAGATGGAATGCGAAGCCGAGGCTTATTCTCAGTGCAGCTCAGACTAGGGCAATGAGTCAGACTTGCACGGAATGTTGGACCTGCTAGAAAGGTGTTCGTCGACCTGTGGGAGTGTTGAGGAAATCAAGCTGTCCCAAGAAAGAGTGCAGTCTGTTGCCCTACACTCGGCAAACACAGAGTGGCTCCGAAGGGCTACGGGCCTGGATGTGGCTTGGCAGGCCCACGGGGGCCTGAGGGTACTCAGTGTTCTTGCAGGGAATAGGGTGCCCAAGCGAGGCTCCTAGATGTCCTGCAAAGCGTACTGACGTTAAAATAATGCAGAGCAACGGCTACGGCCTCCTGGAAACTGCTGCACGCCTCCGCTTCTGCATGGCAATTCAGGGTCTTACCTCGAGACAACTGCTCACGCTGTGTGTCCCCTTGGCGACACAGCAAGGTAGGATGCTGACTTTCTCCTCGAGCAGAGTGACTTCAGGTACGAGGTCCTCGAAGAATCCTAAGCAGAGTGTTTTCTCATGGCAGCTCAGACGGGGGCCATGACGAACACTTCCATGGCACGTCGCACTGGCTAGAAATGTGGTCCTGAGGCTGTTCCAGTGCTCTGGAAATGTAGCTCTCCTTAAGGAACGAGCAGTGTGTTGTCCATCACTAGGCATACACAGACGGCCTCCGAGGGACCGACCTTTGGGCCTCGATGTTGCTCAGCAGGCCCACAGGGGTCTGGAGGTACTCACTGATCTTGGAGGGAAATTGATGCACACCCGAGGGGCCTACGAGTCCTGAAAAGGGTACTTCCTTTAAAATAAAGCAGAACAGGGGCTTCCCTGGTGGCGCAGTGGTTGAGAATCTGCCTGCCAATGCAGGGGACACGGGTTCGAGCCCTGGTCTGGGAGGATCCCACATGCCGCGGAGCAACTGGGCCCGTGAGCCACAACTACTGAGCATGCGCCTCTGGAGCCTGTGCTCCGCGACAAGAGACGCCGCGATAGTGAGAGGCCTACGCACTGCGATCAAGAGTGGCCCCCACTTACCGCAACTGGAGAGAGCTCTAGCACAGAAACGAAGACCCAACATACCAATCAATCAATCAATAAATAAATCTTCAAAAAACAATAAAGAATAAATTAAGTAAAATAAAATAAAGCAGAACAGCGACTAAGACCTCATGGAAAGAGCTGCATGCCTCCCTTTCTGCGCGGCTACTCAGGGACTTACCTTAAGGCAAGTACTCACGTTGAGTTTCCCTTCAGCTCTAAAGCGTGGCAGGATGAGCTCCACCCCGGCCATCGAAGCACCCGGCTCACCTGGAGAAAGCTCATTTTCTTCCCAGAGCCATGCCTACAGTGGCTAGTGGCCTGTCAACAGCAGTCAATTTCAAGTAGCTTCAAGGCAGCATGAATGGAGCTTTCAAAATGGGAAAGCAAGGCTACTTCCATCTGGCCCCCATTTCCACGGGCACACGCAGCATACATCCCTGTGCTTTCTAACAAGTCCAAACAGACACAGGTTACCCAGTGGTGACTTCCCTGAATCAACTCCTCGAAGCAGGGTGTTCTGCAAATAGCGAACTGCCTCAAGCAAGGAACGCCCCAGCTAAGCCTCCGGGCCCGTGGCTCTTCAAAAGCCTGCAGTGTTACACGAGGAACTGGCCTTTAGTTGCAGTCGGAACGCAAGCCGACATTCTCCTGGAGGCAGGGTGACTTCAGGCAGGGGGTCCCAGATGGAATGCGAAGCCGAGGCTTATTCTCAGTGCAGCTCAGACTAGGGCAATGAGTCAGACTTGCACGGAATGTTGGACCTGCTAGAAAGGTGTTCGTCGACCTGTGGGAGTGTTGAGGAAATCAAGCTGTCCCAAGAAAGAGTGCAGTCTGTTGCCCTACACTCGGCAAACACAGAGTGGCTCCGAAGGGCTACGGGCCTGGATGTGGCTTGGCAGGCCCACGGGGGCCTGAGGGTACTCAGTGTTCTTGCAGGGAATAGGGTGCCCAAGCGAGGCTCCTAGATGTCCTGCAAAGCGTACTGACGTTAAAATAATGCAGAGCAACGGCTACGGCCTCCTGGAAACTGCTGCACGCCTCCGCTTCTGCATGGCAATTCAGGGTCTTACCTCGAGACAACTGCTCACGCTGTGTGTCCCCTTGGCGACACAGCACGGTAGGATGCTGACTTTCTCCTCGAGCAGAGTGACTTCAGGTATGAGGTCCTCGAAGAATCCTAAGCAGAGTGTTTTCTCATGGCAGCTCAGACGGGGGCCATGACGAACACTTCCATGGCACGTCGCACTGGCTAGAAATGTGGTCCTGAGGCTGTTCCAGTGCTCTGGAAATGTAGCTCTCCTTAAGGAACGAGCAGTGTGTTGTCCATCACTAGGCATACACAGACGGCCTCCGAGGGACCGACCTTTGGGCCTCGATGTTGCTCAGCAGGCCCACAGGGGTCTGGAGGTACTCACTGATCTTGGAGGGAAATTGATGCACACCCGAGGGGCCTACGAGTCCTGAAAAGGGTACTTCCTTTAAAATAAAGCAGAACAGGGGCTTCCCTGGTGGCGCAGTGGTTGAGAATCTGCCTGCCAATGCAGGGGACACGGGTTCGAGCCCTGGTCTGGGAGGATCCCACATGCCGCGGAGCAACTGGGCCCGTGAGCCACAACTACTGAGCATGCGCCTCTGGAGCCTGTGCTCCGTGACAAGAGGCCGCAATAGTGAGAGGCCTACGCGCCGTGATCAAGAGTGGCCCCCACTTACCGCAACTGGAGAGAGCCCTAGCACAGAAACGAAGACCCAACATAGCAATCAATCAATCAATAAACAAATCTTGAAAAAACAATAAAGAATAAAATAAGTAAAATAAAATAAAGCAGAACAGCGACTAAGACCTCATGGAAAGAGCTGCATGCCTCCCTTTCTGCGCGGCTACTCAGGGACTTACCTCGAGGCCAGTACTCACGTTGAGTTTCCCTTTAGCTCCAGAGCGTGGCAGGATGAGCTCCACCCCGGCCATCGAAGCACCCGGCTTACCTGGAGAAAACTCATTTTCTTCCCAGAGCCATGCCTACAGTGGCTAGTGGCCTGTCAACAGCAGTCAATTTCAAGTAGCTTCAAGGCAGCATGAATGGAGCTTTCAAAATGGGAAAGCAAGGCTACTTCCATCTGGCCCCCATTTCCACGGGCACATGCAGCATACATCCCTGTGCTTTCTAACAAGTCCAAACAGACACAGGTTACCCAGTGGTGACTTTCCTGAATCAACTCCTCGAAGCAGAGTGTTCTGCAAATAGCGAACTGCCTCAAGCAAGGAACGCCCCAGCTAAGCCTCCGGGCCCGTGGCTCTTCAAAAGCCTGCAGTGTTACACGAGGAACTGGCCTTTAGTTGCAGTCGGAACGCAAGCCGACATTCTCCTGGAGGCAGGGTGACTTCAGGCAGGGGGTCCCAGATGG